>NC_062273.1:7995834-8295834 GCF_916048215.2 Malus sylvestris
ATTTAAAATAAACTATAGTCCAACCGAGGGTGATCTTCGGTGAATGTCATACAACATGAGTAGTATTATGTTGTGGACAAGTGCCACTAACATCTAAGTGAATTAACCTCAACAACTTTGTGATTCTTTATTCTTTCCAAAAGAATGAAGATTCAAACATTTTGCCTCTATACAATTTTAACAAGAAGGCATTGGATCCGGATCTAACGATCCTAAGTATCCATCTATGACTAACTCGTAATTTATGTTTTTAGAGGTATCACAACTTTAGTTGGGATTAGTCACTACCTTGCAACCTTTTGGGTTTTAAGCATCGTTGTATTCTAAACAGTTAACACTACCATATCATCTCTACTATAGAGACAATCAATTAGATTACTATAATCCAATCATTGATTAATAAAGAACAATGTTTTGTCAAACAAAACATTCATCCATCTCTACTATAGTGACGGAATTAAATTCCTTAAAATTGGAATGTAAAGACAATCTTTGGTTTTTCCAATTTCTTTGGTAGTTCATATGAGGAAGTAAGTACCATCTGCTTTCGCAAAAATCTATATTTTATTCACTTTCCGAATGTGAAGTACTTTCTCTTCTCTCATTAATCTTCTACTTCTTATTAGCCACACTTTTACAACGATTGTAAAACATAGTTACTAATACGGAATCAAACATTCAAGTAGAAGAACCAACTGTTTTGAACTATTCAAGAACAATTTACAACACTTTCGAAAGGTGTGTTCTTGACACTTGCAAGACATTTCTTGCAAATACCCCTTCCAATGTCCATCCTTTCATAAAGAAAGTTTGTTCCCTTGGAGTTATTTCGCTCTTTTCATTTGACTTCTCCTTTGACTACCATAGTCAAGGTCCCTAAACTCCCACTATCTCTCTTGAAACTTATTTCAATTGTGTTATACACATCAAACATTTTGGAGAGCATGTGTTTATTGTACACTACATAGTTTACAATAAACTTAGTGAACGATTAGGATAGGGACACAAAGGTGAAGTCCTTGCCTAGTTCCCGTCTCTAGAAGTGTTTTAACACTTCAACACTCAATGATTCAAAATCATCATAAGTCCATGTTGATGGACTATTTTTGTCAACCAACCATTATGTTCTAAACATAATTACAAACTTTCAAGAGTTGTTCAAAGCAACTCTCATTTCTTCATACAACAATTTGTAAGTGAAGAATCATGGCACATTAAGTGTCCATGCCTTTGTGCTTTCTTCTTAAGTTCTTTGTTCATTTAACAAAGAAACAAGCACTAAGTGTTTGCATTGACTAAGGGTTGTTCAAAACAACTCATTATTTCTTCATACAACGATTTGTAAGTGAAGAACTAATAACACTAAAAGTGTCCTTTTCTTTATGCTAATCTTCGTAAGTTCCTTTGTTCATATAACGAAGGAATAAGCATTGGTTGTTTGTGTTGTTCTCTTCATGATAGACTTTTCTAACATGTTCTTCCAATGATACATTATCATTAGGAAGATTGTGAGGATGAGACTACTTAGGTACATATGCAATCCTTTTAAGACATTCTTTGGGATTGTGGTACCAAGTCCGGAAACTAAAACATTCGGTTTTTATTTGTCAAGTGTTGGATAGCGTTTGCAAATATATTGGTAAACAAATACATAACGAATATAAATTGATTGATTTTAAGCCATTTGATTCGGGTCTTTAAATCAAATAGCACCACCTACTATTTTTGGCAAATTCCATATCCCTCATTGGAATTCGAGAGTTTTGGATGAAACTCTTAGTAGGTTATGGGAGGCTCACTATTACCAAGCCCACCTCACAATGATATGATATTGGCTAGCATTAATAATAATGAGAGAGTACGCTTACTCATTTGCAACTAATGCAAGTACCCATCTTATTTGGCCTCTAGAGAATGTCACCTCACAATGATATGATATTGGCTCCATTGCACTTAGTTAAGTCATTCCCACTTCGTGAAGGGGTTCAAGAATAGCCTCACAATGATATGATATTGACTATCCTCGTTGCCTACACTAACCTCATCATATGTTTATGGATTCCTCCTGAGTATAAGCATGCACTTTGTACTCCCCTATGATAGGGTGAAGCCGGTGTACAAGTCATAAACGATTGGAGCCCACCACGGTGGAAGGCCTACGAAAGAGTGTTCTAAGCACTCTCACGCTTATCAACTTAATAATGGTTTGGTTGAGGGTTTTAGGTCTCATCACATATAAACATACATTTTAATCTCTATTAAAACAATTTTGGTCCTATTACAACTATTGGTCCATATGATTGTTCTTAGTTGTATATAATACTCCCACTATGCTTATAAAACGGTTTTTAAAGCAAGAGTATATGATACTACTAACATAACCTTTGCATTCATTTGATGGACTATATAGTTGCCTTAGGGCCTTAGGATGATTATGAACCTTTGTTTAGATTCAACACGAGCCTTGTGTTGAATCTCGGTCTAGGGATGGTGATTGATTTTAGTTACGCGTTTAATCACATTAAGGCGTGTTGTCTTAGGGGCGTTGGACCCAACTACTTCATTTTCATGCATATCAAATAAAGCAAGAAAGAAGTACTTCAAAGTAAAGGTGAGCTTATGCTCATTACAACATTTGCATAAAACAAATTACTTTAAAGTAAAGAAGAGCTTAAGCCCTTTTACAACATTTGATCAAATCAAATTACAACCAAAATTAATCTACACATTCCCATGGTTCAAACAAATTTGAAACGGCCTTTCACATAGCTCAATTATATTAGGCTTAGGTTCATAATCACCCTTTAATCAATTAACACTTTAACTAATTAAATTGAATGCAACATTTTCATTTGGTTTTTGTATCCATAAAATTGATTTAAATGGAGCTAAACAAAATGAAAATCCAATTCTCATTTAAAGAGACAAAACAATTTTGTTCTCAACCTAATTTGGGCCATCATGCAATAACCACAACTTATTTGGGTCATAAAGCAATTAACCTCAACTTTTGGGCTATGTTGCAAAACTTTTGGGGTCACTTTGTAAAGACACAAAAGTCCACTACTTCATGTAATTACAATAGAACCCAAAATTTAATCAATGCAAAAACTTCATTAAAGGATCAAAACAATTTGTCCTTTAGCGTTTTTGGACCTAAACGTAAAAACGTAAACTTTTGGGCCAAAGTGCAAATACACAAAAGTATCAAAACTTTATGTAATTGCATAAAAGCCCCAAAAGTACCCCACTTGCAAGGGTGGCCGGTTTTGGAAGAGGATAGAGTGATGTGTGTGTTGATTTGTGAGTTTTAGACATAAAGCAACAAGTGGTGCAAGTGGTGTGTGTGAAAGGAAATTAATCCTTACACACCCATCACCATTTCCATCACCCTTCAAATAAATATCTTATGCATTAAAACATTTGAAAAACATAAAACATAAACTTTATGTAATAAATCAAAACTTTGAATCAAAACACAAACCTTTTTGTTCTTGGCAAAAATGTCAAGAACAATGAAGAACATTCATGAAAAACCCAAATTTTTTTTTTCATGAACTTTTTTTTCACCCAAAAACATTCCAAAACCATTCAAACTTTAGGGAAATAACATCTAAC
Organism: Malus sylvestris; assembly: GCF_916048215.2. Lineage (NCBI taxonomy): Eukaryota > Viridiplantae > Streptophyta > Magnoliopsida > Rosales > Rosaceae > Malus > Malus sylvestris. The sequence continues at coordinate 7,999,453 of NC_062273.1, forward strand.
CAAACTAGGGTACATAAGGGTTCCAAAAGTCACTTGAAAACACATTTAACAAGTCAAACAAGAACCCAAAAATCCACCCTTTGGTTTTGGCCGAAAATCCCCAAAGTCATGGCACCAAATTTTAGCTCCAATATTCATGCTCATATGAACTACATCTACAACATTTGAGATGGCAAATTTTCTAGCAAAATTTACATTCAAAAAACAAGAATAAAGCTTGTAACATATTACAACTTTTAAATCACAAACTATGAACTACAAAACCCAAAAGGATTCACCAACTACTAGACCTAGGCTCTGATACCACTTGAAGGAATATTTTAGGGAAACATGTTCATTTAAGCAACATCATATAGCATGCAATTAACAATTAAAGGCGGAATCATGCTAGCATGCACTTAAAAACAAAACATTAACCAAGAAATTCAAAGCCTAGTAGATTGGTGAACCATTAATCAACTCAAAACAAAGTGAGTTGAGATTTATACCTTTGTAGATTCCTCTTTGCATAAGCAAAGGCTAATCACCCAAAGAGAGGGCCTTCATTCCTTGCATCTTAAATCTATATTTTTGGATGGAAGAATAGGTTTCTCCAAGTTCCCAAAGTAGGGAACCTCTAAGTCTCTTCACCAAGGAGAGATTGGAGAAGAAATGAGTGACCTTGGAGTAGTGGGATTGCAAGATGCACCCCCCAAGGGGCCGGCCTCCTAGAGAGAAAATGGAGAGACAAGTTCTCACCAATTTTCTCTAAAAGAAACCCTTAATGAATAAAAGGCTATAAAGTCATATTTATACCTTTATTCATTTGAGTGGCAAACTTGTAATTAAAGCAAGTTCACTACCCTTTCTCTATATGGCCGGCCATGGGGTGTTGTTTGGGCTTTTGGGTCTTAGTGAATCATTATTCATTAAGTTGTCATACAACTTAAGTCAATGGGCTTGACGTTCGAAGCCCATTGGGCCTTAAGGTCCAAAACCTATCCCGAGGTCTTTAACGAACTTATTCGTTTGATTAATTAACATATTAATTAATCATTGCCATAAATAAATGATTAAACCATTTAATCATTCTTACTCATCTCCATTGTTTCTTCAATCTCCACCTTACACGGTGTGCGATCCATTAGGTTCCTTTTAGCGAGGCAGTGGGCGATTAAAACCATTTTATATCGATTGTAATTGAAACTTACTCTCAATTCTCCCTTTAGTGATTACACACGTTTAGGGCTTCCACAAACCATGAGTGACACCTTGCAGCATATCATGGTTACCCAAGCTAATCAGAAGAGGTAGAGAAAACCTATTCAGTTTGGGATTACAAATGCAATACGGTCTTTCTCTAATCTAATACTCCTGACCACATTGTTTGGTTTGATAGTTTATTTATTCATGTCTACTATCCAATGTGATTCGTGTGCTTATATGATTTCCTTGAATGTGATTTAGAACGACTTTTCTAAATCTCATTCATACTCTGGCCAGAGATTCTAAATCATATCATAGAGTATTCTCCCTCAAACAGTTTGAAGGTTAGAGATCCCTTGTTGTGCATTCACTTGCCTCCATGGCTAAGTGGCTTAACCCCAACGATGTCGTGGACACCCCGATGGGGTGACTTTGACATAATCAAAGATCAAGGACTTAACCACAAGACAACTGTGATGCCTCAGGTCAAAGGACTAATTTGCATTATCCCAAACATGAGTTCTCATGTGACATGAGTATGAGAACTCTTCGTTGATCACGTTCAGTGAACTTATTCTCTACTGAGCACCTACGTACTTGTCTTGATGTCACACACACCAAGGACTCGAGACTAGTCACTCTCCCTGAGAGAAGACATAGCACGTACCGATCTTGACGGACTGTCAATGCCCAATTGGCAATCCTATGATCAGGAACATTTAGGACGTGTCTACGAAAGAATGGTCTCATGAATCTAACTTCATTAGATTACATTCTTCCAATCACATATTCCTTGGACTTTATCGTTTAAGCATATAACATTTATATGAGACGGCTCAAACAATAATCTTTGCCCTTTATAGTTAAACTAGATTACTTTAACATGCGAAATGTCCGTAAAGTATCATCATATGATTGGTTTTAGGGCACATTTCCAACAACTCATGCAGCGGAAAGACCCATTAAGTTGGTTAATCACAAGTTTAAAGTCGCCGAGGACGAGGGCACGGGTGGCTCGCAAGTCATGAAGGAGGCCAAAGCCGATGATAAGGGCTTCGTATTCGGCCTGATTATTGGTGCAGTCGAAATCCAATTTAAACGAAAAATACCAACGATCGTGGTTAGGAGATTGAATGACAATGCCAACGCCGGCCGAGGATGAAGTACTTGAATCGTCAAAATACATCATCCAGTAGTTGTCGCGTGTTTCAACCATGCCGATTTCGACATTGGTGTCCCCAAAACCGTAGGGGGAAGGGTGTTGAGCAAGGAAGTCGGCCAATGCCTGGCCTTTGATAGCTTTCTAGGGCACGTATTGCAAGCTAAACTCGGACAACGCCATCGTCCACTTCCCAATTCTGCCTTTTACGATTGGCCGGGTAAGCATGTACTGGATAACGTCGGTTTGGGCAATGACTTGTGTGACCGACGGAAGCATGTAATGCCGAAGCTTGGAGGCGACGAAAAACACGGTGAGACAGAGCTTCTCAATGGCGGAATAATTGATTTCTGGTTGATTAAGATTTCGACTGAGGTAAAAAATAGCCTGCTCTCGCCCGGCATCGTTATCTTGGGCGAGGAGGCAGCCGATGGACTCTTCAGCTGCCGAAATATATAGTTTGAGAGGTTTACCGCGCCGGGGTGGAACAAGGACAGGTGGTGTCGTGAGGGAGACTTTGATTTGTGTAAACGCTGCCTGATGCTCGTCGGTCCACGCAAACTTATCTGAGTCCTTAAGTTTCAAAAGTGTCGAGAACGCTTTCATTTTACCTGCCGAGTTAGCTATAAATTGGCGGAGAAAGTTTATCTTGCCGAGTAAGGATTGCAGTTGTTTCTTCGTCGTCGGGGGTGGAGCACTGATGATTGCACGTGCTTTATTCTTGTCCACTTCAATTCCACGGTGATGCACGAGGAAACTGAGAAAATTACCGGCCGACATACCGAATGCACATTTGGCAGGATTCATCTTGAGATTGTGTTGACGCATACGAAGGAAAGCCTGTCGAAGATCATCCAAATGAGTCCACTGTTGTTTGGACTTAATTACAACATCGTCAATATAGACTTCGACGATGGTTCCAATTAAATCATGAAATATAGTGTTCATTGCCCGTTGGTATGTGGCGCCGGCGTTTTTGAGGCCGAATGGCATGACAACCCATTCGTAAGTGCCGAGTGCCCCCGGGCAGCGAAAAGTAGTTTTGTGCACATCAGCTTCGGCATTGAAAATTTGGTTGTATCCGGCGTGTCCATCCATAAAGGACAAGATCGCATGATTCGCCGCGGCATCGATTAACAGATTCGAAATCGGCATTGTATACTCGTCTTTAGGAGTTGCCAGATTCAGATTTCTGAAATCGATGCAAATGCGCAATGCACCATTTTTCTTTAAAACAAGAATGATATTGGCCAACCATTCCACATATCGAGCTGTCCGAATGAACCCGGCTTTCAAAAGCTGAACTAGTTCATCCTTAATACTGAGTTGAACTTCGGTCGAGAAGCGTTGAGGTGGTTGATGGAAAGGTTTACATCCAGGTTTAATACGCAACTCATGCTCGACGAGAGTACGATCTAAACCAGGCATTTCATGATAGCTCCTAGCAAAACAATCTTTAAACTCCTCAAGCAGGGCACGAAGTTCGTTCTTCAGAGGTTGGGGAAGTAAAGCACTAATAAATAAAGGTCGTGGGTCATCGGCCGTCCCAACATTAACTTCTTCCAAGGGATCTTTGACTTGGGGCCGATTATCTTCGAGTTTGGCTGGGGCGGCTTGAATTTTGTCAAGAGATAAGATAGGACCATTATCTCATTCGGTAAGGAACTCGACGAGGTTAATGCCCAAATTTGGTTGTTTAGATATAGTATACCAATGGGCTAGCAGTCGTTCCATAGAAGATGAAACCGCGGCCCTACATTTTTCCCGATCGGTGTCAAACATCAGCTTCGGGGATGAAATTAGCTAAACCAAGTCTTGCCAAATCCTGATGGACAGTTTCAGCGCCAACCTCGATGGCTTTTTGAACAGAAATCCGAGTCGGCCGTCCTTCGTCATTGAAACCTTGTAAGGTGATATAGCCGACGTGGTCATCGTAATACCGTGCTTGGATCATGTTAGTTTCGAAGGGCTGACTATCGGTCGGGTGAACAACGACCGATTTGCCGTCCCAGAAAACTAGCACTTGATATAATGATGAAGGAATACAGCTGGTTTGATGAATCCAGTCTCGACCAAGCAGAGCATTATACTTGGTCTTGAAGTCGACGATAAAAAAGGCAGTCATGTGATTATGGCCGGTAATATTTACCGCTAAAGGAAGCACCCTTTTGGTTTGGGATTTGTCTCCGACGAAACTGCTCATTGTGATCCCGGAGGGAATGAGTTCGTCATTGGAGCGACGTAACGCCTTCATGATGTTTACAGGTATGATATTGACTGTCGCTCCGCAGTCGACAAAAACTTTGGAGACTGGATACCTTCGATATGGGCCGTGACATACAATGGCTTTAAATGATGAAGTTTGGCTGATGATAAGCGAGGAAACAATTCGGCCAAAGCTGCTTTGATATTGTCATCTTTTGTTGCAGAGTCGTCATCAGCAATAATTACAAAATCAACGTGACTGGCTTCCTCGAAAATTATGTCACCATCAAGGAAACTCGGTTGAGCTGTGTTTGACTGAAAATCAGCGGGCAAAACATGAACCATACTGATTTCCATGTTATCCAGAACTGACGGGCTCATCAGGTTAGGATCTTCTTCGCTCACTGCATCTCTTGTCTGGTCGGCGACTGCGGCTTCTGCTGCCGTCAGAGTTGGACAAAGAGACTCTTCTGTTCCTTCTTCAATGGTTTGATCCTGCGGTGTCTCTTCGGCAGCCTGTTGGTTCTGCGTAATTGCCTCAGGTGAGGTTGAGATTGAAAGTGTGCTTCAGGCCAAGACCCGAACTTGCTCCTGGTAATGCATCCGGGCGTCTTTGGTGTCGAGATAGGCATCCAATCGTGCAACACGTGCTATTTCATCGGCCGTAAGGCCGAAGAGAGACACAGCCGAAAATACTTCGAAGTGATATCGTAAATACTGAAGGTCCTCTATTGAGAAATGAAGGTCAGCGGCATCGATATCAGTATATGGGTCGACTTCAAATCCAATAACACGAGCTTCTCGTATATGCTGGAACCTTGCTTTCAATCCTGGGTCTGAGGTCTTCTAAATGATTCGCTCGGCATCAGGGTAAGTTTGGACCAGATCAATTGTGTCTTGACATGCTTTCGGCAAACCATACAGATCGTTGGCCGAATGTTTCTTATGAAACTCTCGCATATATTCCAAGGCCTCCCCGAGGAATGGTGGATGCAAATTCCGTCGAATTTTGATCAAAGGCTTTTGGATGGTTGGCAAGGCTAATTTGCTTTCAGCCTCTTCCCTGAAATGCTCGAGGCGTGCCTTCATCTCCCCAGGCCGAAGAAGCAGTTTAATCCGTTTATCAGCCTCTTCGAACGTGGTTTCGATATCTCGACTGACCAGCCGTTTCCCTTGAACCAACTCTGTCATAATAGCTGGAGGTGGTCGTTCATCGTCAATGACAATTGTGTCCTTCGGCCGCCATTTAGGGACCGAAGTTTCTTGGGCTGCCCGTCGGCAGGCCATGCAATATATCCATTGGTGCCGGCGTTTCTGAGATTTGGACAGTGCGGTGTAGACGCCTTTCGAATAGTGATATGTATACCAACGTTGATCTCTAGGTTCGGGAGGTTTGAAAGTTTTTTGGCTCCGAGATGATTCCAAGCTGCTAGAGTTACGTATATAGTAGTCCTCGTCATAAAATGAAGCATCAAAATCAAGGCGTCGCCTGACTGAGGGTGTCTCTTCCATCCTCACTTTAGGACCGAGCCTATCAAAAACCCCTTGATGTTGGCCTACGTTGGCTACCTTTTGCTGGGTTGCGGCCGTAGGTCGTTCCGTTATAAGCGAAGAGGGCTTCTCCTCTGGCTCACTGTTGACCTTTGCTATACATTTACTGCATAAAATCGCCGTCCCACTGTCTTCATCGGTGCTGTAATCCATCATAGGCTTGACAATAGCAGGTCCCGTTAGAGTTGTAGGTGGTTCGTTTGAACAAAAATCGGCCATGAAACGTGGCCGAGAATTCTGATTCCGAAAGCGTTGCGTCGCAACAACTTCGGCCTTCATTTTCCCTTTGTCCTTAGGTAGGTACACATCGACCATATTTACTGTTGCCGTGGGGAACGGGTCAGTATCAACGCTCATCTTCTTCTCTGGAAATTTTAGTTTGCCATTATCAATCCAGCTTTGGACGTTGTCTCGAAACACGACGCAATTGTTTGTCGTATGTTTGCTTAAATTATGGTATTTGCAATATATCTTTCCTTTAAGCTCTTCGGCCTTGGGAATGTTGTGCCCAGGCTCAAGTTTGATGATCCTCGCTGATAACAGTTGATAAAAAATTGCATCGGCTTTTGTAATATCAAAAGTATAAACTTTTGACGGTTTCAGTGTTCCTTCAGTGGCTGAGCGGATTTTGACTTCCTTAGAGTCAACTTGAGTCAGTGCCTTGCAAACGTATGGCTTATCTATCACTATCTCAGCTGCATCCACACTAACGCATTCATCCTCGGTTGATGCATAATTGACAGTAGGATTCTTGTAATTCGTCCCCCGAGATAGAGTTTTCGAAATCTTTTCCTCACGGAGCAAATAATCATACTGCTCGACATGTTGGGCTAATTCGTACATATCCCGAAAGTTTGCCCCCAAGAATTTCTTTTTGTATTCGACGTCAAGACTGTTCAGAGCAAGCCTGACGAATTTGACTTCGGGGAGAGGTACTCGGCACCAATTCCTGGCTGATTTAAATTTGGTAAAATAATCTATTGGTAATTCGTCAGATGCCTGAGCCATCCTTGCTAGCGAGGATACTGAGATTTCCATTCCAGGCCGATAAAACTGCTCATGAAATTTCTCAACCAACTCCTCCCAACTCTGGACGGAATTCGGTGGGAGGTTAATATACCAAGCGAACGCTGAACCGGTCAGCTAAAAATTGAAAAGTCGCAGCTTGTGAAAGTCACTATTGACGTCTCCGCATTGTGCGGTGAAACAAGCTACATGTTCTAACGATGATAAGGATGATTCTCCGGAAAAAAGGCTAAAATCCGGGATTTTAAAACCTCTAGGGTATTCGAACTGTTCCACATAAGCTGGATAGAGGTGTATAAACTTAGGGAACTTTGACCCTTTCTTCATGGCCGAATCGATCATCCGTTGGACCTCGGTCATATCGACGGGTGTTGCTTCCACTATCTGGTCGGATCCATCTGACCTACTATTCGATCCTCCTCCTCTCTCCAAGTTAATTGGTTTGAGCCGAGCAGGGATTGGCTCGGCCGGTGCACTTGGTAATAGATTGTTCCTCGGTGGCAAATGTTGGGCAAGATCGAAAGTTCTTCCGTCGCTGACCTTACTAACCAGTATTTCGAGTAATCTGGTTTGTGCCTCATTGGTATTGTGTAACACGTCATAAAGTTTATCGATTCCTCGACTAAGCGTCTGTTCAACCGTCCGAGATTGCTCGTCAAGCCGTTTTCGAAGAAACGACCTTGTTGGTGGATCAGATCCTTCGCCACCATCATCGTCACAATCCTCTATTATCCCTTCATTGAGGACGTAGGTGTTCCTGTCGGGGATTTCGAGATTGCGAAACTGACCGCCGAGATTAACTTCCCTTTCTCGGCGAGTTGCGCTCGTGGACTAAGGTGTTACGGCGCTTATGGGATTCTGTGCTTATGGCACATTGTGTCCTATGTTCTGAGTTGGTAAATCGGTTGTCGACTTTCCCATAGCTGTTTTCTTTTTTACCAATCGTATTTCAATTGGCATGAACTTTGTAGTTTAGCACTGGGTCCCACTGGGCATGCCAAAATATTGACCCTAAAAACTACCAAGCCAACGTGGCACGCAAGCCGAGTAATCTATAAGCTAACTACGTCCTTCGGTGAATGCGGGGCATGCCAACTCGTCGGCCAAGCTCAGCCGAGGAGTAAATTTGTTGATGTTGCGTTGGGTGCGCAGCTGACTTCTGCGTCTTGCGATTGCGGCCGAGAAAGGAACACGTCTCGGCCTCTTGGGCTCTCGAACCTGAAGACAAAGCTACTATTCTTACGAAGTTCACGAATCGAATTCGGCTTTCAATGTGCCGAATGTAATAACTGTAACACCTCACTTTGCCGAGAAGGCTGATGAGATGACCTCTACCAATAAGGATTTAGGAATCCTTCTCGACCGAGACTTGGATAGGTAATCAACCGTCCTATCCGTAGTGTTGTTGATGCCAACGGAAGATGCTGCGAGACCGACTGATTCTAAGGTGACAGAGCTATCTATGCCAACTTAAGATATCACCGGTTGCTTTCACAGTGCTGTTGATGCCAACGGAAGATGTGTCAGCGAAAAGAAAAAATAAAAAATCTCAAGTTGTTGAGAGGGTTTGCGCAGGGCAGTTGTGTGTTGAATTCCAGGGGCCTTGAATGATGCACAGCCTCTTCTATTTATAGCAACGGATCCCCCCAAGGTCGAGTTAAAACCCTATTCGGACTAGGACTTCTTCTCCTGATCAAACACTGACTCGACCAATCCTACTTTCATTATGACTGTGAACCTAGTCCCTTATTGAACCGGATTCGCTTTCGGGTTATTAATCCTGCCGAGACTCCTTATTGCACCAGGACTCGACTTGTCTTACGTCATGACCTAGCCGACCTAGGTTTGGAGGCCCACGTACTGAACGATCCATAGCACCCTTGTCGCAAGGCCTTCCGGGCCGAGAATGATTCTATACTCGGCCCAAACTATTATTTTGGGCCTAAACAATACCTCACATACTATTTGATTTCAATATAATACATCCGTTACATTTTTCATCCATTGGTCTGTTAAAAGCTGACGTGACTACCAAATTTATGTTACGTGACCAAAAAAAATATATTATACATTAAAAATATTATAATAATTTACCCTATTTATTTATAAAAAAAAACAAATCCAAACCGAGATCCGCTTCTTTTCCCCTCACCTCTTTGCAACCCCCGACCCACTTCTCCCTCCACCTTGCCAATGGCTTCCTCATCCCTATCCCTCATATCCCCCCCCCCCCCCACAATGCCTCAAGAAGCTTGCCGACAAGGCTGTCAAGTACGTCAAATCGGGAATGGTCCTAGGCCTCGGCATCGGCTCCACCTCCACCTTCGTGGTCTCTAAGCTCGGCGAGCTCCTCAAATCCAGCGAATTGAGGGGCATTGTTGGAGTCCCGACTTCCAAGCTCGCTAGTTGGGTCGATGGCGCCAATGAGGTCGACCCAAATCTCGATTTGGTCAAAGGGCGCGGCAGAGCTCTGCTGAAGGAGAAGATGGTGGATGCGGTGTCGGAGAAGTTTGTGGTGGGTTTTTTTGGATGGGAGGGGAGGTGAACAGCTGGGTTTTTTGGGGTTTTGGGTGGGGTGGGGGATGGGGTGTTTGGGTTGCAGGAAAAGGGAAGGGCTCGAGAAAGAAGATGGTTTACATATACATATATATATATATATATATATATATATATATATATATTAAATAGGCTAAATTATTATCATATTTTAAAAGTATAAAAAATTATTTTTTGTTAGGTATCATAAATTTGGCAGCCACATTAGTACAAATGTAGATTTCATATTTGTCATGTCATCACTTAATGGTTTACTTAACGGATTTTCTAATGGATGTATGAAATTGAAATAAAAGGATAAGTAAATGTATGAAATTGAAATGTTTTAAAGATGTTGTAAGGAATTGAAATGTTTTAAAGATGTTGTAAGGAATTGAAATCGATCTCAAACCTGAGGGGGTAAAATATAATTTATCCATGTAACAATTAGCACAAGTTATTGATTTGTTCTTTGCTTTTTTGGTGAACAAAGGGAGTGAAGACACTCGGACCAAACTATACCATATCATTAATATAAATAGAGCGGCCTTAGAAGCTCCTACAATATCATCTATTAAATGTTGCATAAACCATTGGGGAGGAAGCTCAAAAATATACAAACAAAGGTCCAAATCCTAGCTTCATTCAGCTAGCTGATCTGCAACATTGTTCAATTTCCTGGAAATATGTTTTAGCTCATAATGCGCAATTTGTCTCATCATATCCATGCAACTCTTCAAAAGGATGGCGAGAGGGTGAAAAGTACCTTATACATATTGGTTCAACAATAACACAGCAGAGGTTGAGTGCATCTCGATACTTAATATAAATGTGCCTTTTTCATTAAGCTAGAGTCCGAAGTGCAGACCCCAAACGTCAACTTCAATAATCTGCCCTTGCACAGATTGTTCTTCCGGACTTGAACATGGAAGCCTACCTACTCCGTTTTATTTTTGTTACTTATTCTTGTTTTTGTATGATATATGCAGACCTACCTACTGCCGCGATGGTGTCAGATGGGCGATATGCGGAAAGGAAAATCTTTCAACACTTTTTTTAAGAGTGGTATTATCAACGCAATTCTTACTTTTTGATTGTCGGATCAAATGAATTAATGAATATCAAATAATAAAAATTAAAAAAATTATACAAATAAGACACACAAGTCGGTGATTGATCCAAATAAGACACACAAGTCGGTGAGTGGGGACAGCCCCAGACATTGTGTATTTGTGGACGGCCACGGTATTCGATTAAACAATGGTCCTCCCCACTATCGACTTGCCAGTAACCACTTGGTAATTTCCTAATATTCCCAACTTTTCTTAACAAACAAAAGGAAAAATATTATATTACAAGTCTCTCTTTATAATTGTTGATTTTTCAAAAGCATATTAAGAGTTTGATCATAACTTAGCTAAGATCCAGAATCATTACTGAATTAAGACGGAAATCTCAATTACCTTGAGCTCACCTCATCAAGTAGAAGATGGCCGAGCTTGCATTTCCGTTGGCAGCCAAACTCATTGAAAGGCTCAGCCCCATTGCTTCTGAGGAGATTTGCTTGGCGTGGGGCGTTAAAGCTGATCTGCAAAAGCTTGAGCGCACCATGTCCACCATCAAAGACGTGCTCTTGGATGCCGAAGAAAAGCAAGCACGTAACAAGGAGTTACGCAGTTGGCTACTACAACTTAAAGATGCGTTCCTTGATGCAGAGGATCTGTTGGACGAGTTTGAATGCGAAGCTTTGCGAAGGCAAGTGGTTCGTGGCAGTGGCACAACTAGAAAGGTACGCCGTTTCTTTTCCCGCTCTAATCCAGTTGCGTTCCGCTTAGGAGTATGTCAGGGAATTAAGGACATAAGAGAGAGGTTACATGAGCTTAAAGAAGATAAGAATTTTGCTGATCTTCGCACTGTTCATCTCTGTGATCATGTGAGGGAGAATAGTAATACGACCCACTCCTTTGTCCGCGCTTCGGAGGTTATTGGTAGAGAAACAGAAAAAAATGAAGTTGTAGATCTTCTGGTACAAGGCGATGATCATCAAGGTAATCGGAATGTATCTGTTATTCCTATAGTGGGATTTGGAGGTTTAGGGAAGACCACACTTGCCAAGTTGGTGTACAATGATGAGAGAGTCGTTGGTTGTTTTAATTTACGAATGTGGCAGAATGTGTCAGTAGACTTTGATATCACTAGATTGGCAAAAGAGATCCTTGGCTCTGCATTAGGTACAAGGATCAGTGAAGGGTTGTCTATGGATCATTTGCAAGAACAGCTACGAGACGTTTTAAAGGATAAGAAATTTTTGCTTGTCTTGGATGATGTGTGGAACGAAGATCGTATCAAATGGACCGAGTTGAGAGATTTGTTGATAGAGGGGGCCAAGGTAGGAACTAAGATTTTGGTGACGACACGGAATATCCCAGTTGCTTCAATCATGGGCACGGTTGGAACATACATAAATTTAGACGTTCTCTCTTTTGAGGATAGTTTGTCTTTGTTTGTAAAGTGTGCATTTGAAGGAGGACAAGAAAGACAACATCCAATCCTCTATGAAATGGGAAAAGATATTGTAAGAAAGTGCGGAGGGGTTCCCTTAGCTGTGAAAACCTTAGGGAGCCAACTTTACGCAAAGACTGATGAGCGTCAGTGGAAATTGATTAAAGATTCTGAAATATGGGAATTAGAACGAGAGGGTGCTGGTCACATTCTACCTGCTTTGAGATTGAGCTATAGTCAATTGCCCTCTCATTTGAAGCAGTGCCTTGCTTGCTGTTCAATTCTTCCAAAGAATTACACTGATTTTGATAGCAGGGAATTAATCAGTCATTGGATGGCACATGGAATCCTTGAATCTCGTGATCATGGAAATATGCAGTTGGAAGATGTTGGTGAACTGTATTTCAAAGAGTTATGGGAGAGATCTTTCTTTCAAAATGTTAAAGATTGCACTTTCTGCTATACATTTGATATGCATGATCTCATCCATGACCTTGTACAATCAGTTGCACAAGGTGAGAGTTTTACAGTAGACTCTGAAGGCACCATAGGCCTCTCTGAAAATGTTAGACATCTAACATTTTTGGAAATTGGCCAAAATGTTTCAACAGCCTTGCAAAAGTTGAACAAAGTGCGGACTATATCAGCAGTGAGTTGTAAAAATATTGATGAATCCTTCCTCCGCACTTGCATTTCAAGGTTCAAATATCTACGGGTTCTTAGGTTAGTCAACGTATCTTGGGAATTGTTGCCGAGTTCCGTTGGTTCTTTGAAGCATTTGAGAAGCCTGGACTTCACTGACAATGGAGGAATCACTGAACTACCCAATTCAATTTGTAAGTTGCAGAGCTTGCAAACTCTGCATCTTGGTGGATGTGTGAATCTTGAAGAGTTGCCTAGAGACATGAGCAAGTTGATCAGCCTCAGATACCTTGAATTAACCACAAAACAAACAAGTTTTCCAGAGAATGGAGTGGGATGCTTGAAATCACTTCGATATCTTTCTATTTGGGAGTGTAGTAATCTAACGTGTTTGCCGTGTGATACTAGTTATCTTGTATCATTACGCACTCTGATCATAGACAACTGTAAACAACTTGATTTGGTGATGGAAAACTATCAAGTAATTCCACTAAGGCTCCAAAAATTGGGGATTGTGGGAGTACCACGAATGGTGGCATTGCCTGAATGGTTTCAAGGAGCCACAAACACCCTACAAGTCTTGGTTATATCAGATTGTGAGAATTTGGTGTCATTACCTGGGTGGTTGACGAGTTTCACATCGCTAAGAAGGCTTGTCCTCGGATCGTGTCCCAAACTGTTGTCTTTGCCAGAGGAGATGCATCGCCTCACTGCCTTAACACATCTTGTGATAATAGACTGTCCTGATATGTTGAGCAGATGCCAACGTGACGCAGGAGAAGAATGGCCAAAGATTTCTCATATTCCAATTGTTCATTTTATATGAATTTTTCGAGAGGCAAATAGAAACATAGCTGTAGTCTTCAATGCCGCCCGCCTCTTATTTGCTCTATTTGATAGTCTAATATTTTCTTGTTTCTGAGTTGCTTGTATTTTGTTCCCGTCGGTGTAAATCGTGTCTAATTTATCCACTTCCTTGAAACATAATATCGAACCAATGTAACAAATGAAAATATAGAAGATTTAGAAAAGGGTAATGCTAGGGAGATTAAATTTATAGACAAATTTTGCAAACTAAATGATGTGTCACCAATGGAAAATGAGCACATTTATTAACACTTAGCAATAATTCAATCGTCAACTTCCATGTCATGTAGTTTACAAAATTTTGTTTATAAATTTAGTCTCTATAGCATTACCCCTTAAAAAACAAGAGGTTTGAGGTTCCCTTGTATCGATAAGCCAGTTCTGTAAATACCTTGAGTGACCATCTCCAAAGGAGATGTCAAATTTTTTATATAAAATTTACATTTGACCAGTTATGTGGCACTTTGACATCTTTTAAAGTTTTGTTTTTCATCCAATATGTCAAATTTTAAACATAAAATAAAGATTAATATATATATATATATATATATATATATTTGCATTGGTAATGAAAGAAAATGCATTAAAAAGTATAAAAATATTTAAACACTGCATTGGTAATGAAAATAAATTAAAAGGCAAGGGTTTAATTAAACCAATAAAAAATTAATAAAAAGTATTTAATAATTAATTATAATTTTTTAAAGCAACTGTCAAATTTGGCAGCAAGAGAAAAGATGTCATTTCATGTCATGCCATGTCAAATTTAGCTTCTCGATCAGAAAACATTACTGCTGTCTTTTTTTTTACCGTTATTATTTATTTGAACTTTTTGATATCTCTTTTAAAGGTACTTTGAAGCACATCATCCCCACGCGCTAAAGCAGCAGCACGCCTTGCTTCACACAAGGAGCCCTGTCACAATATTGAAGGGAAAATCGCCAAAATGGTCCCTGTGATTTGCATAACTCATCACTTTGGTCCCTGAGATTCCAAATTGATAAAAGTGGTCCTTGAGATTGTCCACCATCCATCATTTTGGTCATTCCGTTAAAAACTCCGTTAAGTGTCCCGGAGCTCTTAGCCGAAAGTTTGGGCAATTTTCAAAGCTTCGTAACTTAATCGTTTCTTAACCAAATTCGACCAATAATATATCAAAATGAAGATAGGAAAGTGTAGCATAAGATTATATCTATTTCAAAGCCCAATGGTTGCCGGAGATGGCCGGAAAATAGCCTCAAAGTTGACTGATCCGAGTGAAAACTGGAAAATCACCGAAAACTGGGTAGACTTTAAACGTTCATAACTTCTTTAATACTTAACGAAATCAAGTGATTCAAAAACGAAAATCATACTTCTAGATGAGAGAAAGAGAATGGTACCTTTTTAGATGGCTAACTCGCCGTAGTTTGGTCGGAAAATGGCTCGAAAGTGGCTGTCTTGGTCTCGAGTTAGCCATTTTCGGGCCGTAGACGATCTAGCAATCGAAAAAGGTACCATTCTATTTGTCTCGTTGAGAAGTATGATTTTCATTTTTTGAATCACTTGATTTCGTTGAGTATTGAAGAAGTTATGAACGTTTAAAGTTTACCCAGTTTCCGGCGAGTTTTCCAGTTTTCGCTCGGACCAGTCAACTTTGAGGCTATTTTCCGGCAACCATTGGGCTTCAAAATAGGTATAATCTTATTCTACACTTTCCTATCTTCATTTTGATATATTATGAGTCGAATTTGGTTAAGAAACGATTGAGTTACGAAGCTTTGAAAATTGCCCAAACTTCCGGCCAAGAGCTCCGGGACACTTAACGGAGTTTTTAACAGAAGGACCAAAATTATGGATGGTGGACAATCTCAGGGACCAAAGTGATGAGTTATGCAAATCTCAGGGACCATTTTGGCAATTTAGCCCAATATTGAAAGAGAAAAGAATCACGTGAGAAAAAAAATCCATAAAAAAGTGGATCCATTACGAAGGTATTTCTAGAACTTTACGCCGTAAAACTAGGTGCAAAAGCATGTTTAAATTTGAATACATCATGTTCATATAGCCAAATATTGAGTTAGAAGTTTGGTAAATACCCTCGTAAAATGTTTATAGATAAAAAAAGAAAATTACATAAAAATATTCACTAGTGAATGGCCAGGGCCGGTCCTGAGAATTTGGGGGCATTAGGCGAACCTTCGAAGTGGGGCCCTAAAATTCTCTAATATTTGGTTCTTTGTATATTGATTTGTATAAAAAATAATTCACTAAATACATAAAATGTCACATCCCTGCCTAGGCCCCCCACCATATCCCAGGCTCGACTCCACCGTAGCACAATATTGTCCGTTTTAAGCCCCGACCACGCCCTCACGGTTTTGTTTCTGGGAACTCACACGAGAACTTCCCAGTGGGTCACCCATCATGGGATTGCTCTCACGCGAACTTGCATAACTTCGGAGTTCAGATGGAACCCGAAACCAGTGAGCTCCCAAAAGGCCTCGTGCTAGGTAGATATGAGAATATACATATAAGGCTTACATGATCCACTCCCCTGGGTGATGTGGGATGTTACAATTCACCCCCCTTAGGGGCCCGATGTCCTTGTCGGCACACTTCCGGCCAGGGATTGGCTCTGATACCAAACTCAAACTGACACACCCTGACCTAGATCAAGGCATGTTGGCCGTCATGTGAGGGTGACATAGCCATGTGCATAGTGCGGAAGCAATATTAATATATGAAATGCGAATAAACAAAAACTAAACCAACTAGAGCATTATATAAGATAAGGTGCAAGTGCGATATGAATTGTGATTGCACAACCAGAGCATTAGTAGCCTAAGTGTAGTCCAGTATGACGAATACTATTTATACAACACCCAAAGGTGATCCTACATTGGTGATAATTTGTTAAAACCTTCGTCAAATCCTCGTAAGCCACCAACAAGCACTCCTACCTAAAACCTGGAGGGGCGCAAAAGAGAAAATGTGAATAGGCAAAAACAAAGTTTTCCAAAACCATTTCAACATCAAAGATAGTAACCCCTCGCCGTAAAACCTGTATAATTTCCCAGAAAATAGAATATATACATATCTCAAAACCATGCTCAAAATAGTAATATTCAAAAGTATGCCATGCCAAATATCTCAAAATAACTGAATAAGTAACTCAGGTGAATTAACTCATGAGAAATAACATGTGAGCCGGATCCACCTAAAGTGGCCTGTACGGCTGAATCCATAGCTCAACAAGTATGCCTACACACAAGTGGGAACCACCTAAAGTGGTATGTACGACAGGACTGTGTGTAAATAAATACGCTCTAGTGCTACGATCACGTGAAGACTGTGCGAATAATTGTGGGTCACCTACGAGTCGGAACCACCTATAGTGGTCTGTACGACAGGACTGTGCACCTAACTTGGATCCAAGGTGAGCGTATGGTGTGGGAGGTGAACATCACGTGAAGGACTGTGCCCTAACCACGGGTGGGAGCACTAACACCGGGGTGCAGGTTTATGAGCTCTCAACACATTTCACATAATCATCAATTCACATAAACAATCTACAACCCACCTGGTACTTACCCGAGCGTCCACAACGTCAAATCACATTTATGCATACCATAAAAATTCATAGTCTAAGCATAAATCAATAGGCATGGCAAACATAATTTCATTTAAACACATTTTCTGGGAAAAATACCAAGTATATAAGGATATACTGAAAACCAAAAGCCCATACACTAATATATGGAAGGGTTGTAGCCCCCGAGTCTCGCTTGATTACGCTCGTCCTCTGAATAGGTCTCACCTACATGCGAAACAACTATATAAACGTTATTTTAAAGCACATAACCAAAACTAGGTAATAACTTTTCATACATTGCTCAATTGAGGTGTTTAAATATACCAACGTGATCTACTCAACCTCACAAACATCCCCATATTTTAAGAAAAAATTTCCGATCACTCACGCGCCGTCATATGCCGGCCAAAGCACGGCCAGATGTGCCGCCCACACGCAGGCACATGCCTATCACACTAACGGATTTCCTAACGGCGTTAGGGAATATTCCGTTAAAAATTAGCATATACCGTTAAATATACTTGACGCCGTTAGTCGCAATTAGGAATATTTCGTCAAAGTTGAAGGAATATTCATCTTCTTCTCCTACGAGTCGCGTCGCCGGAAATTGGAAAATATTCAAATCTTCATATCTTTTTCAATTCTTAACCAAAATTCACGAATGTTATACCAAAATGAAGCTTAGGATGAAAGGAAAACATCCTTACCACTTTTATGCCTTAAAACTCACGAAATCTCACCGGAAGAATCTTGATAATCCGGCCACCTCTGCAACTCGCCAAAACTGAGCTTCCCGACTTCCAAAACCTTTCAAAATTCTTCCCTAAGCTTTGTGAAGCAGTCTTAAGGCTCACTAGAACCTTAAAATTCAACGAAACCTCCACGATCATGACGGAGTCACTATGCACCACATCGGGGTTTCTTGGTTCACGAGTTCCCGACGTCCTCACGTCCAACCAAGAGTATGGATAAGTTCCTAAGCTCGTAAGGAGTACGAAAGTCACTTTCACAGCCTTGATCCATGACTTAAAGGGTTGGTTTGGAAGTTGTCCGTACAATTGTACGAAAAATGAAGAAAACCCGAGAGGGATGAGAGAGAGAGTCAACGACTTTGTGTATGTGTGAGTGTGTGTGTGTGTGTATGGTCCAGCTTTGGGCTACCAAACAACAACAAAAACAATTTACTTTAAGTTCAAAAAACTTAGGAATAAACTAGATTGGTCCAAAACTTAAGCTTAAACCACACCACCACACAATATAACTCAACGTCCAAGGGTATTATAGTAATTTCCATGCTCTCGAGGATAAAATAATATACACATTCGAGACGGGCTGTCACAACCTACCCCCCTTAAGAAAATTTTGTCCCCGAAATTCCATACAATCACTAATAACCATAAAGTAACGTGGATACATCTCTTTCATACGCTCTTTCGTCTCCCAGGTGGCTTCCTCCACAAAACTTTCACCAAGCGCACGGTCTTATTCCTCAAAACCTTATCTTTCCAATCCAAAATGGTCACTGGCTCCTCATCATAAGTCAAATCTGGATTAATTTCCAATGGTTGAGAAGGTATCACATGTGACGGATCTGAAACATAATGACGAAGCATGGAAACATGAAACACATCGTGCACTTTAGACAACTAGGGAGGCAACTCAAGCCTGTAAGCAACTTCACCGACTCGCTCGGTGATCTGATACGGTCCGATGTACCTAGGACTTAGCTTACCTTTCTTCCCGAACCGTACAACACCTTTCCACGGTGACAACTTCAGAAACACCCAATCACCAATTTTATACACCCGGTCAGTGGCATGCTTGTCTGCTAAACTTTTCTGTCGATCCTGGGTCGCTTTCAGGTTAGACTTAATTACCTGAACATTCTGAGTAGTCTCATCCACAATCTCAGGGCCCACCAAAAGTCTTTCACCAACCTCTGACCAACATAAAGGTGTACCACAAGATTTACCATAAAGTGCCTCAAAAGGTGACATATTAATGCTCGAATGGTAGCTATTATTATATGCAAACTCCATCAAATCTAACCGCTGATGCCAGACGTCGCCAAACTTTAATACTGAAGACCTTAGCATATCCTCTAGTGTCTGAATAGTCATCTCTGATTGTTCGTCTGTCTGGGGATGATATGCCGTACTATAAAGTAACCTCGAACCAAGAGCCTCCTGAAATGCCACCTAGAATTTAGAAGTGAATCTAGGATCCCGATCCGAGATAATACTAACTGGAACTCCATGATAGTTAACAATCTTCGATATGAACAATTCGGCTAATTGGCTTAAAGGATATTTCTCCCTCACTGGAATAAAATGCGCTGACTGAGTAAGCCGATCAACTATCACTCAAATTCTATCATAACCATTTCGTGTACGAGGAAGCTTGTACACAAAGTCCATGGTAATGTTTTCCCATTTCCACTGTGGAACGGGAAGTGGCTGCATCAATCCAAATGGCTTTTTCCTTTCAGCTTTAACCTGCTGGCAAATAGCACACCTACTTATATACTCGGCAATTTCTCTTTTCATACCCGGCCAATAATAAAATGGTGAATGGTACGATACATTTTAGTACCTCTAGGATGCATTGCATAAGCCGAACAATGCGCTTCATCCAAAATTTCTTTCTTTAATTCCACATTATTCAGCACATACATTCTGTTTTCCTGCATAAGCATGCCGTCTGATTCTCTAATCCTTAGATCTTTCTTTTTCCCATCATTTCTTGCCTGAATTAATTCCTGGATTACTTCATCATTCATTTCAGCCTTGAGTACTCGATCAATTAATATTGGCCTGACCAGAAAATTAGCAAGTAAGGCTTCATCTCGATCTTCTACCCCTAACTTCACTCTAGTGGACTTCAAATCCGCAAGAAGAGGAACATAACAAGCGTACAAAGCATTAATTCTCGCTTGAGGCTTCCTACTAAGTGCATCCGCCACCACATTTGCACGACCAGGGTGATACTCAATTGTGCAATCATAATCACTGAGCAATTCAATCCAGCTTCGTTGTCGAAGATTAAGATCCCCCTGAGTAAAAAGATATTGAAGACTTTTATGATTCGTAAAAATCTTACATTTTTCGCCATAAAGACAATGTCTCCAAATCTTCAAAGCAAAGACGATAGCTGCTAACTCAAGATCATGAGTAGGATAATTTATCTCATGAGGCTTCAATTGTCATGACGCATAAGCAATCACCCTACCATGCTGCATCAACACACATCCCAGACCATTCAAGGAAGCATCACTGTAGATCTCAAAATTACCACTACCATCAGGAAACGCCAAAACAGGTGCATGAGTGAGACAATATTTCAACTGTTAAAAACTCTGCTCACAGTTATCATCCCACTCAAACTTGACATCTTTCCTAGTTAAACTCGTCAGCTGTAATGCAATAACTGAAAAATCCTTAACAAACCGTCTATAATAACCAGCTAGGCTAAGAAAACTCCGTACCTCAGTGACGGTTCGTGGTTGCTCCATATTCTCCACAGCTGCCACTTTCTGAGAATCCACCTGAATACCTTGAGCAGATATGACATGTCCCAGAAATGCCACTTGATCCAGCCAAAATTGGCTTTGCTAAATTTAATGTACAACTGATGTTCCTTTAATCTCTTCAACTCCCAAGTAAGATGTCGAACATGCTCTGATTTATACTTAAAGTATACCAGAATATCGTTATGAAGTTACTTTTAACTCATCAAGAATAGTTCGAATGGTAAATCATTTTTGTTATATGACTGGAGTTGGGAAGTATCATTATACGCTCTCAGTACGAGGTATTTTGTGCGGGTAGTGAATGTGAAAATCAATAATCTTGATGCCGAACCAAGGTTATGCTTATGTAGTGTTTCAATTGGTAGTAGCTTTATTTAAGTGGGAAGCCGTATTCTTCCAGCTTTAAGGCTTTAAGTATTGGCGATGATTTCATTCCTGAAAGTGGGCGTTGGAATTTCAACAACAAAATACTTGTGAAGATAACTAAGATAGAAGTGGGACGCTGTTAACTCCTCCATGTGATGTGATCAAGAAGTTCTCGTTGTGGCATGATCAAATGTGGAGGTAAGAATGAAGTGAAATCGAAGCTTCCTTTGATATGTTTGAAGAGAATCCTCATTCTAGATACGCCTCGCTTTTGATTAATGTTGAGAGGATGTTGAGAATATGGAGCTCAAACTTCCTAGATAACTACAGTTTTTCTAGTTGCATCCAGAGGATGATGGCAATATAAGAAAGTTGCTTCTAGACTTCTATACAAGTTCAGGCAAACAGAAACCCGACGAGATTATCATCTTGGTGTATTTATGTTTCATTGTGCTACATGTTTCACTTCCAAGCCTTTGGAAGTCTTTATGAACATTATGAGTATTAGATGTTGTTAGTATCATATTTCTACCCCTAGACTAACGATTAGCTTGAAACAAGTTACTCAGACCTTAGTGGACGAATTGCATCTTGGTCGTTCCACCATTAGCATGGTTGCAGCATACCATTATCTCTATTTTAGTTGCTTGTAACCACGATTACAATTTTGGGTTAGCTAGGTTACCATTAGAGTTGACATACAGAGACCTTATGCATAGTACATATTTGGTAGATGCGTACTTTTGTTAGAGTTATGGGTAACTATAGTTACATTCATGATTAGGAATATGGCATCATTTGAGAGATAATATAAATATTGTATGTGCAACTTGCGATTTACGGAAGAGTATTGCGATCAAGTATTTGAATGATTGAATTTGTGTTGTAGAAAATTTTATGTTATTGACAATGTTGCCTAAGAAGGTAGTGAATGAGCACGATCGAGGCATGTATGTGTATTTCCTAATGAGGGGCAAGATGGTAATATTACACCCTTGGGAATTGTTACTCGCTTATCAAGACAACAGTGGGTTGTCGGTATTGCAGGTTGCAGACCGTAATATCAATAACTTATTCGTTGGGTTCGTTAGGCAAGTAAACAAGTAGGTCATTTTACGTTAGTATTTGTATTTACTTATTTAAGTAGTTATTTGTTGTTTGGGCTTGACCTAAAGATAATACATGTTTATTTTCGAAGTACATTACGCTACGAGTGCGTTTGTGAAAAATATTTTATGCTCGTTTTTTATTTCAGTACAACTATTTTAACTTTACTTCACTACATACATATTCTGATGTTATGTTTTAAGCTTCTTGAGCTCTTTGATTATAGCAATGATGGCGGGCTTGGATTTGACTTAGACTCATCCGTCTGGATTATGCAGTTCTGCCGAGAAGGGTGTCCTGCTATAATGATTTGTTCCAGCTCATCGTGCTGCATTCTTCTCTGCTTGTTTCTTTTGCCTAGCAAAAGTGGTGTGCAACCTTTTGCCTTTCAATGGTCATTCAGAGCATCACTTCTCAGTGACTCATCCATGCTCGGCAGCTTCAGTGTAAAGAGCCAACATCGTATCAACTGTCCTGAAGTATTCACTGAGGAAATTTGAGACCTGTCGACAGTTGAAGATGAGCACTCGAGAGCAGTGCTAGGTAAGCAACCAAGCAAAGGTTATGGGCAATCAGTTCCCAATTGGAAGTTTGATTTCGGGTTCCGACTGATTGCTTTCTTTCTCCTTGTTCTGCAGGCAAGAGCAAGGGCAAAGGAAATGATAGGGGAAAAGCATGATATGAGATACCTTTGCTTTCGACCCTAATGATATGAGATACTTTTGCTTTTGAAGAAGTAGCGGACGATTAACACATGTATTTGTTGCGCTTGTCTCCACATGCTTCGATGCATTATTTTCACTTGCCTCTTCTGTTCTCCAGGCATCTGGTATCTTCTTTGGCAGTGCATCAACAGTTGAAGATGAGTACTTGAGAGCAGTGCTAGGTAAGCAATCAGGGAAAGGGTTCCAGGCAGTCGGTTCCAAATCGGAAAGTTGATTCTAAGTGCTGGCTGATTACTCTCTTTCTCATTGCCCTGCAGAGAAGAACGAGGACAAAGAAAAGGATAGGGAGAAAGCATGCTATGAGATACTATTGTTTTCAACCCTAGTGATATGAGATACCTTTGCCCTGGTGTGACTTGGTTGAAGAGGTGTTTCCAGGGAGGAAGAGAATTGAGTATGTTGAGAGGTTTAGTTGCAGATGTATTCTTGGCAAGCAAGAAGAGTCAGGCGTTTTTATTTTCAGGGAGGAAGAAAACTGAATATGTTGAAGGGTTTGGTTACAGATGCATTCGGCAAAGAAGAAGGGTCAGGGGTTTTGGATGTGTGCCTTGCTATAGAGGATGGAGGTCGAATTATATAGTGATTTCCCAATAGCAAGTGGCAGTGCGGATGCGGCCTTGTCACCCACGCTTGTCAGCCAAAAGTGTGGTAGTTGGAATAATGAACTTCGCACGTTTTCAACTCTGTCAGTGATCTTTGACAAAAATGCACGTGATAGCCGAAAGCTGAGATTGCGTCTGAAAAATGTTGACGGACTTTACGCAGGAAAATCCAGCTTTTGAAATTCGAAGAGTGGTGTATCTTCGATTTTTGAACAAGTGGTTGTGTTGCCTCTCCTTTTATAGAGGTGTCAATCGTATTCAACATGCACACTTTGAAGATTGCCTGCTCGTGAAAATCGTCTCCGGTGTATTTTTGAGCTTTTACTCTATCCAACCTTTTTCTTTTAACATTTTTGAAAATGGCTTACCCATTTAATATTTGCTTAGATTTGAGTCTCAGCAGTGACACAAGTGCGCCGCGTCAGGGTAATATATGGCGCCCGTCCTTCTTATCTTCTAATGGCCCTCTTACAGTTGAAGACTCTGTGATGAGGGATGCAACAACGGCTACGGTTGTAGCTAGGAACCTCCTCACTCCTAGAGATAATAGGTTGTTTTCAAGGCAGTCCGATGAGTTGGTTGTCCAAGACTCTCTGGCTCTCAGTGTTCAGTGCGTGGACTCTGTGTCCAACATGGGCCAGCGTTTACCTGCTCGAACTTGCCAAGTTGAATCATTGACGGCCGAGGTTGAAAGCCTTGGACGAGAGATCAAACGTCTCAAGCGCGAGAATCGAGAGTTGCGCATGCTTGCAAATGATTATTCGAAGAGTATGAAGAGAAAGCTTGATCATCTGCAGGAATCTAAAGGTCGGATTCAAAGCGACCATCAGAAGTTCATGGCTTTCTTCCAAAGGCACATTTTGCCTTCACTATCTAGCGTTCAACCAAGTATTAAGGCGCCACATGATCAATCTTTAGTGCCTTCTTCTTCTGGGGTTTTGCCGAGTGCTGAGGCTTCACGTGAGCAACCTTTGTGAAGTCTTCCCCTTTTCTTTTTTTTTCTTTTTTTGTTTGTACTTGTACTTGTAATTTCTCGAAGATATCAATAGACATGCTTTATTTTATTTGGTGTATTGTGCTGAAACACATATCTCACTAAGACATGTTACTTCTCTTTATTTTCCTTTTCCTTCTCGTTTTTTTTTAATTTTTATTTATTTATTTATTTTATTTTATTTATATATATATATATATATATTTTCTTCAGGATAGTGGCATGCATAATCATATTTTCCAAGTGCACCATTCTATCACCTCTAATTGTGCCGTGCATAATCATATTTTACAAGTGCACCATCCCATCACCTCTCATTTTGGTTTTCTTTTCCAGGCACGAGTCCTTGTTTGCACAGTCACCGCGCTTCACTCTTCTCTACATGCGAGTCATTGTTTGCATAGTTGTCGCACTACACTTTTCTCTGCATCATTTTCTGCATGCGGATCATCATTTGCACAGTGCGCCGCACCATTATCTAAATAGTCACCGCATTTCATTTGCCTCTCTGGGAACCTCGATGGGATTCCTCGCCTGCATCCTTTTCTGCATGCGGACTTGCACAGTCATTGCACCAATAGTTTTTTTTTTAATGATTTATATATATATGTGTGTGCTGTGTGGGATGAAAGGCAGCCACCTGCAGCGGGAGCGGAGAAGCTGGAGGTACCGAGGTGGTGCAAAGCGTCGAGCTTCACGATCGGCTAGTCGTTTGACAGCGGTGGCTGAAGTTCTTCGCCGATTCAAAGGCAGCAGCAGAGGTAAGAAAATGGAGGAGGTCTTTGGGTGCGAGTTGACAAACTTTGGTTTTGTTGATCACATTCAAAGGCAGTAGCCATGACGGATGTGCAGAAGCAGCCAGAGCTTGAGGCAGAGTGTAGGGCGTCTAGCTTCACAACCGGCTAGTCGTTTGACGTTGGTTACTGAAGTACTTCGCCAGGGAGCGGGTACTCGAAACAGACGTCGTCGTTAGGAGTGTCGCAGAAAAGAAAGTCGAGGGCTAGGGTGCAGCTTAATTTACTCTGGGTGTGTACACCATGTGCAGCATGTGGGGTTTGGTGGAGATGACGGAGAAACAGTGGGCTGAGGTAGAGCGGAGCATCCTTGCTGGGTAGAAGGTGAGGGAGAGCCAAGTGGACGATGAAGGAGTTGGTGGAGATTCAGACAGCGCGGCGACAGAGTTGGCACCACCGTCCAGCATCTCGAAAGTGGAGCTCTAATGGTGAGGAGGGGTCGGGCTGGATGTCGCAGAAACAGTGGAGACTGATCCTTGGAGAGCTTGAGCTTCTTCCTGCGCGCCTCACCATCCTCTTCGTCGCTGATGCCACAAGAGCCATCTCTCTCGAGGTCGAGATCGTTGCCGTTGGCGTCTCTCTCGTTCCGCTTGCTGCTAATCTCGACACGATGCTGTTGAGGGAGAATGATCAGCTGGGGAGAAGAAGCTGGATTGCTGCTTCCATTACTTTGAATAGAGGATCAGACAGGAGCTTCCCGTCAGCTCCAACTTTCCAAATTTTACTGCCTGTGCAATATGTCACATATGTGTTACTTCTGCATCAATTTCAACATCATCTACGAATGATTTCTCATCATTTGGGCAGCCGAGGAAGAGAAGTGGAGAGCTTGGAGCTTGACGCAGCCGTGAAGGAAGAAGATGAATGAGTGGAGTTCGTGGTGCATGCAGGAAGTCTCGGCCTTGAAGTGGACGAGGGCACGACGAGAGCAGATCCACCATTTTCTTTGAAGGCTTTGCGGAACTCTGATTGAGAGAAGATCCTCAACAAATCCCTGTTGCCCTTGGCTGGCTGTACAGCTTTATTCACATATGTCGCAACTGTCATCTCACCCGTTAACTACCTTGGCAGCCTCACTACTCCATTGAGCATCGTCGAAGCCATTTCCACGCTCCTTGTCAGCGGCAGTTTCTCGACGATGAGGCAGAGAATTCGACGTCGCAGCAAGTCATGTTGAAGGAGATGCGGGAAGAACCTAATCTTGGAGAAGTTTTGATCGGAGATGAGAGATGGCAACGACTACTCTTAGAGACTGCTTGTCCGCCGCTGGCTGCGCAGCCCAATGGATTGTTGAGAGTGGGTTTCTTCATTCGATGCTATTTGGAGGTCTTCTTTTTAGTGAAAACGTTGACGAGGAACATGGGCTGGAAGAATGAGCTGTG
The DNA here is from genome assembly GCF_916048215.2 of Malus sylvestris. NCBI lineage: Eukaryota > Viridiplantae > Streptophyta > Magnoliopsida > Rosales > Rosaceae > Malus > Malus sylvestris. The sequence goes on from NC_062273.1 coordinate 8,026,198, forward strand.
ACCTGTGTTTTGGAGGGTAGGCCCGAGGTGTGTGGTGGGCTGCAAGTCGAAGGCACGGATGGAGGAGAAAACGCAGATTGGGCTTTGAGAGTCGGGCCTGAGCCTGGAGGGAGAAGAAGCACAGCTCCTTGCACAGCAAGCTCCAAACGATTGTGTGTTTGAGAAGGGACGGGCCTGGCATTTGGGTTCCTCTTTTTGAGGATCTCAACTTCTGTTTTTAATACATTTTTTTAATTTAATTATATATATAGATATATTTTAATACATAATAGCGTATGTACTTTTTTTTTTTTTGGTAATGCAATGGACTTCCATTAGTCGAGCCCTTAATAAAGCCTTATTTTTTATTTTGATGTGACTGAACTCGAAATTGAACGTTCGAGCTGCCTACGTACCCCTCAAAAGAAGAGATCAAGTCATGACGTAGTTCAAATGCTTTTTTCTTTTTTTTTTTAATTTTTTTTGTGTGTGCCGTACGCAGTTTATGCTTTTGCGGGTCAAGAGTGTGGAGCGTTTGTTTTAGGGGTAGTAGCGCTTCAAGAATCTGTCATTTATGGGGCCGATCTTCAAGCCATCTTCTGGCACGATTAAGTAGGCGCCGTTGGTGTAGACCTCTTGTATTACGTATGGTCCATCTTACTTTGATGTGAACTTGCTTTTTGTCTTGTGAGTTGTGATGATAGGCCTACGCAATGCGAGGACGAGGTCCCCAGTTTGGAAATACCTTGGGTGAACCTTCTTGTTAAATGCCTTGGATAGCCGTGCCTGGTAGCATTCCAAATGTTGTTGAGCTTCGAGCCTTTTCTCATCCAGCGCTTCCAGCTCTTGAAGGCGCAACTTTGCATTCTCTTCACCAATCAAGCCTTCTTGTATAGCCATCCTTAGTGATGGGATTTGACTTTTGAGCGGTAGAGCAGCTTCCATGCCATATACGAGAGAATAAGGCGTAGATTAGGTAGGAGTCCTATGTGTCGTTCTATATGCCCAAAGTGCTTCGCTTATTCTTTCGTGCCAGTCTCTCTTTGTTCGGCCGATCACCTTCTTTAGGAGGTTGCATAATGTTTTGTTGAATGCTTCTGCAAGACCGTTGGTCGAAGTGTGATACATGGAAGACTTATGCTGCTTGAACTTGTATTTCTCGCAGAGCTCGTCCACGAGTCGATTGGAGAACTGTTTTCCATTGTCAGTGATAATGTAGCGAGGTACACCATATCGGTGGATGATATGCTCCTTGATGAAACAGATGATAGTTTCCTTCTTTACTTCCCTTAGAGGTATGGCTTCAGCTCACTTGGAGAAGTAATCTGTTGCAGCTAGGATGTAAGCTTCTCCTGCAGATGACTTTGGAGTAATTGGTCCTACGACGTCCAATCCCTATGCATCGAATGACCATGAAGCAGCTGTAGGGTGTAATGGTTCAGGTGGTTGATGTATGAAGTTGGCATGGAATTGGCAGGCTTGGCACCTTTTGGCATGTTCCAGGCAGTCATTCACCATGCTTGGCCAGTAGTAACCCATTCTTTTGAGCTGGAAATGTAGCTTTGGTCCAGATTGATGCGCCCCGCATACACCTGAGTGTGCTTATTCCATGGCTTGATTGGCTTCTTCTTCACCTAGGCATCTCAGAAGTACTCCTTCGAAAGAGCGCCAGTATAGTGTTTCTTTATAGTAGAGAAAGCGAGATGCTTGTCGACGTATTTCGGAGCGGTGTCTAGGATCATTTGGAAGTTTTCCATGCTCTAAGTAGTCAATCAGCAGTTGTTTCCACTCTTCAACATTGACTGGAAGTACTGAGATGACATTTGTATCATCTTGTAGCATTTCAGTGACAAGGGGGATCACCCATCTTTGGCAAACTGGCACGTCTGCAGCTTCGTCTTCTCCTAGTGTATGCTCGAGGCTAGGCTGGTGAAAGCGTCTGCCATTTGTTTTTCTTTTCTTGGCACATGTTCTAGTGTCACAGTCTCAAACTCTTGTAGCAGTTGAGTTGCCAGCAGGAAGCACGGGACAAGATCATCTTTCCTTACCTCATATTCAGTTAAGAGTTGATTGATTATGAGCTTGGAATCGCCAAATACCTCAAGGGCTATGATTCCCATGTTGATCGCCATTTGGAGCCTGATGATCAATGCTTGGTACTCAGCGACGTTGTTGGAGCATAATTCGCTTAGTCGAAAGGAATAAGGTAATATTTTCCTTTGCGGTGACATGAATACTACTCTTGCCCCCGTTCCGTCTGCTCGTGCAGATCCATCAAAGAACATCGTCCATGTCGGGAAAATGTCGATGTAGAACACCTCCTCGTCAGGCAAGTCATCTGAGATTTTCCAATCAGCTGTGATTGGGTGATCGGCAAGAAAGTCTGTTAGCGCTTGTCCCTTGACGGCTTTAGCTGGGACGTAAATGATCTCATACTGGTTAAGAAGCAACGCTCATTTAGCAAGTCGCCCTGTCAAGTCTGGTTCGGACATGACGTATTTAACCGGGTCAGCTTTAGCAACCAAGTGGATGGTATAAGCATGCATGTAATGCTTGAGCTTCTGGATGGTGAACATCAAGGCAAGGCACATCTTTTCTATTGGGGAGTAGTTCAACTCGGCGCCAGTGAGAGTTCGGCTAAGGTAGTAGAGCGCTCATTGTATCTGGGATTCATTCTCTTGTGCCAAGAGTGCTCCAATTGAACTTTCTTGAGCAACGATGTACAATATAAGCGGTTTCCCTAGCACAGGCGCCCCCAGAACAGGTGGACTTGATAAATACTTTTTTATGCTTTCAAAAGCATTGTGGCATGCTTCGTCCCATACGAACGGAACATCCTTCTTCATGAGTCGATTGAACGGTTGATAACGCCCTGCAAGGTTAGAGATGAAGCGTCTGATGAAGGCTAGTCGTCCTTGTAGACTTTTCAGCTTGTGCAGGTTTCTTGGCTCAGGCATGCTTTGAATGGCCTTGATCTTTGATTGGTCCACTTCAATGCCACGGTGCTTGACAATGAAGCCAAGGAACTTTCCAGAGGTGACGCCAAATGCACACTTTAACGGGTTCATCTTGAGGTTGTATTTTCGCAGCCTTTCGAACACTATTCGCAAATCCTTCAAGTGATCTGATCTTTTCTTTATCTTGACCACCACATCGTCTACATAACAGTCTATATTTTTTGTGTAGCATGTCATTAAAGATTTTCTGCATTGCTCGTTGATATGTAGCTCCAACGTTCTTTAGACCAAAAGACATCACCTTGTAGCAGTATATACCTTTTGGGGTGCGGAAGGCTATTAGTTCCTCGTCTTCGAGAGCCATGCGAATTTGATTGTATCCAGAAGAGTCGTCCATGAATGACAGTGCCTCATGACCAATGGTTGCGTCTACCATGATTTCAATGATTGGCAAGGGGAAGTCGTCATTTGGGCAAGCATCGTTGAGGTCCCGGAAGTCTACGCAAACACGTATTTGTCCAGATTTCTTAAGGACAATGACGATGTTGGAGATCCACTTGGGGTATTGCACCTTTCGAATGAAGCCTGCTTCGATTAGCTTGTCAATCACGGCCTCAATTTGTGGGATGAGCTCGGATCGATAGCGCCTTTGAGTTTGCTTTATCGGTCGTGTTCCAAGCTTAACTGCAAGATGATGCACATGGATGACAGGGTGAAGGCCGGGTATTTCCTTGTAGGTCCAAGCAAAGACGTCTTTGTACTCTAATAGCAGTTGGTAATACTCCTCTATCTTATCTGCACTTAGTAGCGCACTTACGAAGATAGGCTTCGGCTCCTCTTTCATGCCTAAGTTGAGCTTTTTGAGATCATCAACTGTGGCTTGCCCCCTATCCTCAAGTTGTGGTGGTGCGGCAGTGACGTCTTCCTCGGGGATTTCGTCTTCTTTGCCTTCTTAGATTGTGATGTGGAGGACGTCTTGGACTTCCTCTTCAGTGCCGTCCTTTCGGGCTTGTTAGCGTGAAGGTTGGCCAGTGTGGATGATGGTGCGCCTTCTCACTTTCAGTGATCCAATTGTGTCAACCTCCAAGATTGCTTGGCGCTTCATCCTTGAAGGAATAGAGCTTTGAACATCATCTTTTCCTACCAGATCGTCGAGCTTTTCTTTCTTTGGCGTTGTCTCCCTCTTTCTAGAAGGCTTCTTGTTATCTTCAAGTCTTTCCAAAGCTGACTATTGCAGAGGAGAGCTAGCCGTGTTGCTTTGTTTCTTAGGTTTTGACTACCTGTTGAAAACAGAGCTTTGGGATGTTGGCGTACTAAGCCTCTTGAAAACGGAGGTTTGGTCTTGACCACCAATGCGATCAAGTGCCGAAATTCTGGGCCTTGAACGATTGATCATATCGAAGACTGATGTCCGAGGGATGGACTTAGGTTCTTCTTGATCTTGTTCAATGCTCACGTTGATACGTTGAGTGCTAGCATTTTTCGCTTTGCTTGAAATCTTCACAGGTGCATTTGGTGTGAAGCCAAGTCCAGCGTTGTTGTTGTCAATTCCGTAACCATGCTTCTTCAATTTTTTTTTAGTCTCGGTGAGGTCACGTTCTTTGTCGTTGACAGTGTTTGAAACCTTCTTTTCAAGATTCGAAGAAGAAGCGAAGTTGTACCCAGCCTTCGACATGAGTTTGTAGGCGTTTGGATCAAAACCTTCTTCGGTCCTCTTGGTTGGAAGAAAGCTTGGTTCCACCCCCTTTGGCAGAGCTTTTATGAAGCCTTGTGGTAGTCCTGCAACCTCAGCGTCGCCTAGCTGTATCAGAGGCAAAATTGCATTCGTCTTGAGCAACTTTACGTTATCCTTGTACCGCTGTGCATCGGCTTTGCTTACTCCAGTTTCAAACGGGGATTGACCATTCTTTCTTCTCGACATTGGGATGTATCGAAAAACGGGTTTGCTTGGTCCATTTGAGGGCGTCCTATTCCCTTTGGTTGTTGCAGGTTTAGCAGGCTCATCATCATTTTTACTTGAAGATGGCGTAGCTTCTCCTTCTTGTTTTTTGGGCATGGCTTGCCACTTTTGCTTTTTAGGTGTTGCTTTGCCCGTGGATTTGATCTCTTCTGGAAGAGCTTCAGGCACCATGTCTTCGTCCATGTAGAACTTGGCGTCTGTGAAGTGTGATTCGGCTTCGGTGAATGGCTTGGTATTACCTTTACTTCTTCCCAGTAGAATTTTAAGCATTGGTGGAGGGTGGATGGTACTACTCCATTCCCATGGATCCAAGGTCTTCCTAGAAGCAAGTTGTAGGAGGTTCTTGCATCAATCACGTGGAATATTATGCTTGATTTGAGTTCACCAATGGTCATTTCCACTCGGATCATGCCCATCGCCCTTTGTCCTCCTTGGTTAAAACCCTGGATCAGCAGACGGCTTAGGGACAGTTCATATTTTATATTATATATTTTACCCTAATCTTAGTATATTTTGGTTAATATATTGGAAGAATTTTGATACTTTGAATTGTATTTTCAATATAGGACTTTCGACTTCCTCTGGAGCAAAACAGGACCAAATGGACGAATTTTGGAGTAATTCCAGTTGGAGGACGTTTGTGAGTCACTTAGCTTGATCGTATCAAAATTTGGGATTTTTCCACCAAGCGGTTATTTTCTGGCGATGAAATAAAGAAGCAGTGCGCAGTGCTGGAAAATGACGTTTTTGGGCTTAAATTGCGTTTTTGGAGCCCAAGATGACCTCGGATGGGTTCGTGGCCTTCTGGAAAAGTGTTCAGAATATTCCAAACATCAAATCCAGCTACATTGGGCCAGTTTTGGAGCAGCTTATGGGCCAAAACGTGGCTGTTCAGATTTTAGACGAATTTTACTATTTTTATTTAGGGTTTTTATTAATTTTAGTTTGCTAGGGTTTGTGTGGGGGCTTAGCAGATATATTGCTTGGCCGTCTACAGTTTTAGGGGACGCTTTATTTTATGCAATACTGGAGACAGAGAGAAGTTCTAGGGTTTTGAAGATTTTCTACTTGAAGGTGTTTTCAATCCTTTTCTTAATAGATATTTCTATGATTTCAATTATGAATATGCGGAACTAATTTCCTTTTGCTAGGGCGAAGCCTTGAGCCTTAGCATGAATATGTGATTTTTATTTAATTTCTTATGATCGATTGCATGCGTACTTTGAATTGTTAATCACCGTGATAAAAACTATCTAATTGTTTTAATGCCTGATTACCATTAGGATCTTTAGAAAAGTAATTTGATGCAATTTTGGTCGGAAGGTTCCCTGAAATTGACGCTGGCTTCTTGTGATTAATAATTGTAATTTCGCTTAGGATGAATATCACGTCTTAAGGATTGCATGGTTTTTCAAAGGATTTTCATAAAGCATAATGAGTCTTTCATGTTCATATTTGATCCGAACGTCCGGACGGGTTGCATGTTAGATATACGTTCTATGTTGGAGGTTCCAAGTAGAATATGAATTAGGAAAATCTAACCTTCAAAGTGGCATGTGTAGATCATAAGTAATTGGTAAAAATTCATAGGATTGTTAGGTGATGGTGGAACCCTAGTGCTTTCTTAATTTGATTTCTCTCAAAACTGTTTTCTTTTCTCTCTAGTTTTAATATTGCAGATTGTCTTATCATTAATAGTTAAATTCGTTTTTAATTTAAGTAGGTTATAAAATCAATCATCTAAATTTCTACTTTACAATCATTAATTGGAATCTGATTTGTTTCGAATTATTTAATAATCCCTGTGGAGAATGACCTTGCAAGATCCGTTTATACTACAATAACCTTGTGATTCTTGCAAGTAAAATAGGAGGTTTTCATCGCCAGAAAATAACCGCTTGGTGGAAAAATCCCAAATTTTGATACGATCAAGCTAAGTGACTCACGAATGTCCTCCAACTAGAATTACTCCAAAATTCGTCAATTTGGTCCTGTTTTGCTCCAGAGGAAGTCGAAAGTCCTATATTGAAAATACAATTCAAAGTATCAAAATTCTTCCAATATATTAACCAAAATATACTAAGATTAGGGTAAAATATATAATATAAAATCTACTCATCAGTCCTCCTTGGTTAAAACCCTGGATCAGCAGACGGCTTAAGGACAGTTCATCCACCTTGATGCCGATCCTGGTCATTGTTGATTTTGGCATGATGTTTATGGCCGATTCACCATCCACAAGCATGCGGTTGACTTTATGCTCCCTTACGTACCCAGATACGAAGAGATGACGGTTGTGGGGCTTGGATCCTAGCAGCAAGTCTTCCTCGGTGAAGTGGATTGCGTCCTGGGCAGCACAACAACTGGCATACTCATGTGGTCAAAGTTTCAAGCCTTCGTCCTTGCTTTCTTATGCTTTGTGGTCATTGGGACTTTCCAAGACCGCTCCTAGTGCTCTTTGCATCTTCTTTTGCAATCGTAGCGCTTCATCGATGCTAAAGTGTATCGGCAGGTCTTCTTTGGGTGTGAGGGAAATTTCTCCCTCAATGGCGATGGCTTTGCCTTTTGAAGGTTCTTCCATTTCTACTTCGACCATGTGACATGCAGCGATAATGCACTGTTGTAAGAAGTCCTTCCGGAAGTACTCGTGCAAAGAGACATGAATGTGTGGCTCTTGCTCCATAGGTTCCCCAGCATACGTTGGCTTAGCAGGTTTTACGTTTCTTTTAGGCTTCCTACTGTTGCGGTGACGGTGCTTCCTCACTTGTTCCACATTCGGCCTTGTGGCTTGTGGTTTTGGTTTCCTTGTTTTTTTGTAGGTCACCAATGTTCATCCTTCTTTATCATCGGTATATGCATCTTGGTCGCTTGCCCCCGGTGATGGTTGTGCAGAATGTGCCGTGCAGCTTGAGCATTGGCGGGATGGTCAAGTGTCGCTTGGAGAAGTACGGGATCGAAGGATCCAAACGCAATTGTAGTAGTATGTGTTGCTGCCGTGTCTTCAAGGTCAAGCTCGATTTGCCCTTGTTGTGCTAGCTTCATGATAAGTTCTTTGAGGATGAAGCACTTGCCAACAGGATGGCTCACAATACGATGGTACTTGCAGTACCTAGGATCGTTTAACCGATTCATCTCTTCAGGGCGCTTGCATTCCGGTAACTCGATCACCTTCTTTTTCAGCAAGTCGTCTAACATTGCATCCATGTCTGAGTCAGGAAAAGGGTACGCCTTCTGCTCCAATTCCCTCAAGGTGTTTTTGTACCTGTCTTGGGTGCGAGGAGGCTCACCTCTCTTTATCTCCTTTGTTTTGGTTTTGGAGGAGATCTTGATAGGTGCGGAGGAGGTCTTGATGGGCGCAGTGTTGACGGTGAACGCTTTCTTGGGGGCCTTCTTCCCAGTCTTGTCTACATTTGAGGAGAACACCTTATCCTTCTTGAAGTCGGTGATCGGCTCTTTCTTCTCGTGATTGGCAATACTTAGCTCCATGCGTGGGAACGAGTTGCCAGCTCCTCGAACGTTCTTGGTTTTATGCCTTGAAGGATGTAATGTAACCCCTAGTGCATGCCTTGAACGCACATCTCAATGGCGAAGGTTTCAGAAAGCAGATCTTTGCAATCCAGACTTAACGAACGCCATCTATTGATGTAGTCGACTACAGGTTCATCCTTTCATTGTTTCGTACTGGTCAGCTCCAACATGCTTACGGTGCGACGCATGCTGTAAAAGCAGTTGAGGAATTCCCTTTCTAGCTGATCTCAACCGTTGATAGACTCGGACTCGAGGTCAGTGTACCAGTCAAATGCATTACCTTTCAGCGAGTGCACGAAGTGCTTGACGAGGTAGTCTCCCTCCGTCCCGGCATTGTTGCAGGTTTCAATGAAATGGGCGACATGTTGTTTTGGGTTTCCCTTTCTATCGAACTGCATGAATTTTGGCTGCTGATAACCCCTCGGCATCTTCAAAGTGTCAATCTTCTTGGAGTAAGGCTTTGGGTATAGTACGGAGTCATGTGAGCTTCCTTCGTACTGCACATTGATAGTGCTGGCGATCATCTCCTGCAACTGCTGGATAGAAAAAGATCCCATGTGTGCCGCTGCTTGGTCCGGCTCCGGCTTCACATCAACTTTCATCACCGGAGGCTCATCTTCTTTGCCAGGTCCTCTCTTTAGCGGATTACCCTTTAGGTCAGGTTCCTCGTCGTGCTGCGCCTCCAATTGGTTAACAAATGCAGCGATTTGTGAGTTTTTTTCTTCCACAGTCCGTGTTAGCCTTGTGATCGCTTCATTCATATGAGCCAGCTGCTCATCGATTGAAGTCGCTTCAGTGGTCATGACTTGCATGGCTGAGTTGCCGCTTGAGTCGGCATCGGAAAGTATGGAACTATAGTACTTCTTTGGCGCCCTTAGCGAGGCCAGGGTGATCACAGGTTTGTGCCTCGAGTGCTTTTGTTCCTTCAGCGGAGTTGATGCAGGGGTGGAAGAGGCGGCAGAAAAAGTTCTTGCCTTGCTTCGAGTTATGACGCCCGAAGTGACACCACCTGCGGTGATGACGCTCTTATTCCTTGCATTGGTTGCAAGAACAACTTGAGCCTTCTTTGATGCCATTTGTGCTTTTTGCGGATTCAAAGATAGGGATGAAAGGTAGAGAAAGTCCCACCGAGCGTGCCAAATTTGTAAACATGGAAATTCCTGCGATGAACGAGACAAGAACACGTGTAGAAAATAATATTTGTATTAATGATTTAGGGGTTACAATCTCTTCTACAAATTTAGCCTCTGATTCGATCTTCGTAATGTGTAGATTTGTGGATTGTGATGTTGATCTAAGGGATTTCGAGGTTTGATCTTAGGATGAACAGGTGATAAACGATGAACGCTTTCTTCAATGGGGCCGTCGGGGCTTGATCTTGAATTATGGAAGTTCTTCAAGGGTCGTTGGGGATTGATCTTGAAGGAGGAAGTTCTTCAAGGGCCGTTGGGGGCTTGATCTTGAAGGGGGATTTGGTGGAAGTTCTTCAAGGGTCGTTGGGGCTTGATCTTGAATGAGGATTTGACGAAGAACGAATAGAGCTTTCTTGATCCTTCAGGATTTCCTTGGGAGCTTTGGAGTTTCAAAGCTTCAAGGTTTTGGTGTGAGGTGAATTGGTTATGAATTGGTATCCCCAAAATGAATGCCTTGGCTTCCTATTTATAAAATTCCAAAACTTGATTTTTGGATTTAAATAATCAGATGAAATAAATCATTTCTGCCAAGTGTTGACACGTGTCATGTTTGATGACTTTTCTGATGATTCTCGATTTTTCGTTGAGTCACATGCTATGTGTAAAATTTATGTGACACATGAACGTTGAAATTTTAATTATTGATCAACATTTATTTCACCGAAATTTCGATGTCTACAATTATATTTTGGCATGGTACTGAATGGGAAGGAAAGTTTGAGCTTGGAAGCATAAAAGAGGAATCACTGCACTCCGATCGCGACGGAATGACATTCTCTTTTATGCAACCGCTCTAGTTTGATTTCTTCTTTATGTGTACATCTTCTTATGATCTTTCGGAGCATTTTATGTATAACTAGTGATTTCAAATTTCGAGGACGAAATTTTTTTAAAGTGGGTAGATTGTGACAACCTGTCCCTAATTTTAGAATTTTATAAATTTTTAAAATGTGAATTTACAAGAATACCCTAGAGGCAAGGGTATTGATTTTCGTTGACCGCTAGTTTATGTCGCGCATGAACTATACCTTACCATATTCCAAAAGTACTTGGTGGTGCAAATGCGTAGACGCACGCAAAATTGAATTCGGAACTACAACGGAGGTTTTACGGAACTACAAATTCGGAAAGTACGTGGTAAGGACTGTTATTTATTATTTTATTCATTTCTCATAAATATTATTATATTATTTTAATAGTTTGTTGTTAGGAAAATGAGGAAAGAAGAAGGAAGCGGGGAGGAAGGAAAACAGAGGAAAAAAGGATTGGGCAAAGATGCCTTATCGGGAAAAAAAAAACATAGAGAGGGACATGAGGAATGAATTAGAAGATGAGGGAGGAGAGTATGCCCAATGAGAAGAGAGGAAAGGAAAGGAAAGGAGAAGGGAGAAAATGAGAGGATCGGCCAGATCCCTTGGACCTGCGACCCTGACCCGACTTTTGACGACGGTTTCGATGAGTTTTCCGTTGAATTCTCCGGCTTTCTTCAACCTCCCATCACCCCCAAACACCTTCACGACATCCCAGCATCCAAATTGACCCAAAATCGACGAGTTTCAACGTTATTTCACAAATAACACCCGTACTCACATCCCAGCCCGGGCCCCCACCACATCCCGAGCTCGACTCCACCGTAGCATAATATTGTCTGCTTTGGGCCCCGACCACGCCCTCACAATTTTGTTTTTGGGAACTCACATGAGAACTTCCCAGTGGGTCACCCATCATGGGATTGCTCTTGCACGAACTCGCTTAACTTCGGAGTTCCGATGGAACCCAAAGCCAATGAGCTCCCAAAAGGCCTCGTGCTAGGTAGAGATAGAAATATACATATAAGGCTTACAGGATCCTCACCCCTGAGCGATGTGGGATCTTACAATCCACCCCCTTAGGGGCCCGACGTTCTCGTCAGCACACTTCCGGCCAGGGATTGGCTTTGATACCAAATTGACACACCCTGACCCGGGATGTCCACTAAGACTCTGAATCGAGTTGTGCTGGCCGACACCTGGAAGGTGACGAAGCCATAAAGTGTGATGATGTGGAAAAAATGTGAAGAAATTTAAACCTAAGAGTGCCTAAATATCAGAGTGCGCTAGTGAGCAGGAATGATCCCGCTTCACACGTGACATTAGAGCATAAGTAAGTACAGTAGAGTGGATAAGGATTATACCCTCAAAAGTAACCACCTATCCTGAGATTTGCCAAGAATCCTTGTCGATATGAACTTTCAGCAATTAAAAACTAAAGGGGTGCAAAATAGAAAGTGTGAGTGGGCAAAAACAAAGCTTTTCAAAACCATTTCAACATCAAAGATAGTAACCCCTTGCCGTAAAACCTGTATAATTTCCCAGAAAATAGAATATATATACATATCTCAAAACCATACTTAGCTCATTCTAAACAATTCTACACACTGGAAATATAGATGATAATCCGTCATGCTACCTCTGCATAACTGAAACATTCAAAGATACATCATGAATCTCCAAAAGATCAACGTCATCCAAGAGTGTACATCAATGGTGAACTAAGACAATAATTTGCTTACCAGAAACTTTATTCATATCCAACTTTTCAAAACAAGCTAACTTTTCTCGGCCGAAAAGTGAAGAAGGATATTGTTGCCGAGAATTAACTGACAAATTGTCGATAAAATTGACAAGACCAAGAATATCTCGAATTCACAACCCTTTTGTGAGAATGTCAACTTTCTTCTGTTACAAGCTTTTTGGGAAAAGAAAATAATCTCGTCCACTAAGATCACGTCTCCCAAGAAGAGTATCAATTTACTCAGGATTTTTAGTCGAAGAATATGGTAATAAGCTGACTAACAGAGCTTAAGAAATTTGGTCTCACTATCTAGGTAGATAAGAAGGTCGTCGATGAGACTACTATAAATTTGTCAAACCATGGAGGCAAACTCAATCAAGTTGCTAAAGTCTAGGTACAAACCTAGGGTTCAGTCTTTTGCCTTCGCAAATAGGTTTGAAGTTCCCCAAATAAAATGCTTGATTGGATAATTCCCTAATTGGTAAGCTTTAATAACTAAATTCTTCCAAATGGTAGGAGTTGCTCGAAAGGACGCAAGGAAACTAGTGTAATATGAGAAAGTAAATCGATGATAATATCTCAAGTAAGACTTTAGAATATGACGCCTTAATATACGTCCTCAAAATGTACCATACTATTTCCTTTCACCACTCCACGTGTTAATAGGTCTTCACAACTTTCTCGATACTCAGCTCACTCTAACAGTGAGAAATTAACTCGTACTTCAATTCTCCTATCTACCCGTGGAAGTGATCCAGAAGGTGGCTAGTCGAAAAGATTATATTTACCTAGATAGGTGATAAGGTAGAAACAACTATGAGTTTACTGTCCTACTACAAAGCTTGCTCCTAAGTTTCCGAAATTTAGTTTCTTCGGCTTCAGCAGTCACTGTTAATCAAATCCATTAGTTGTGCCGCTAATTGACGCATATACGATGATTTTGATATTGTTCGCAACCTTGAAACTGTAGTTCGGCATTTTGGCACAAGGGTATCACTTCCAGATACTAGCAAGTCTCTGGTATCTAAAATCATACCGCCTGAATACTAATTGATAGTTCATGGATATCGGACAATATCGTCAATTAGTATCGCCATTATAGGATGATTATAGACTAGAGCCCGCTTAGGTAATGGTTTTTAGACGACTGCTAAGGAATTGGTCCTATGAGGGGTTCCATAATTCTAGGGGAAATACTCGCTACCTCAAAGATTTTGCACCATTCATAGGTATAATAACTCGCACTCTGGTGCCTATACTCATCGAAATGACGAGTACATCACCAAAAGAATTTGGGTATTGATATTGGTTAGGATTCCCAAGCCAGAAAGGGAAATTTACTAATAATCTACTTTAAAACGAGTTTAAATAGAAGTCGATCTTTCTCCTTAAGATCCGAAATGATAACTAGTGTTTAAGAAGATTTGTACTATCGGGGACAAAAAATGATTGTTCCCCCCTGATGTTCTTATGTCAAGTGCTATCTTTTTAGCACCCTACTGTCACTTAAGACAATTTTTGGAATCTTGTCGTAGTAAACTTCGTAGAAATCCCAATAAATGGTATACTAACGGATACTGCCAAGGGATCAACATCAGTCCTAGTTTCCTATCTCTAAAGGGTTGATAATGATGGCTAAAGAATAATGATGGAATTGATTTACAAATCCCTGGATACAATGATATCGATACATTAACCTTGCTTTAAGGCCATCAACTAGTCTCAAGTCTACGTCTTTCCTTGGCAGGAAAGTTCTTCGCTTTAAGTCTAAAAACGTTCACCAAAGTGACCTTCTAAAATATCTACAAGTCGGCAAAACTGCCCAAAACTTAGGAAAAACTAACACATTTTTCGTAGTCGACGAGGTGGCAAGTTTCGAAAATTAGGCTCAAGAACACAGAATGCTTTCATCACGCGTGTGATGGATACAATACTGCCCAACTTATGCTCTGACATCACGTGTGAAGTGGGATCATTCCTGCTCACCAGCGCACTATGGTATTTAGACACTCTTAGGTTTAAATTTATTCACATTTTTTCTACATCATCACACTTTATGGCTTTGTCACCTTCCAGGTGTCGGCCAGCACAGCTCGATTCAGAGTCCTAGTGAACATCCCAGGTCGGGGTGTGTCATAAAAAGTTCTATTTTCACATCAAATATCATTAAAAATTAATATCAAAAGAAGATAAATATACAAACATTATTTAAACATTACACGATTCACTTTTTTTGACACAAATGTACTAAATGTTTGCAATCAAGAGTCTAAGATTGAGAGTGAAGAACAATAAAACTTGATGATCAAGAGAGTAAAATAACAATAAAACTTGATTGACAAGTATAATAAATTCAAAGCCAATTGTTTCTCTTGTGTTTTTTTTCTTCTAAAAACAACATCACACTAACGAATTGAATATTAAAATAATCCATTGAATAAAAAGTTATTGAAAAGAAAAATATAAATTCAAAGTTTTGATTACCTTAAAGTACAATCTTTAAGACCATATGATAGTTAGTTTAAACATTCAATAGAAATGGAGAGAATGGGAAGTTGGTTTAAAAATTCGATAAAAATGGAGAGAATGAGAAGTTGAAAGAAAAAAGATTGCAAAGAGACTTGAGTTTTAAAACTTTATATGCATTTGGACAGATGGATTGGGATTTGGACAGATAGATTGGCAGTAAATTTGAAAAACAAGAAAAATCTAATGACTGAAAGGCAGCTTCATGTTTCAAACTCAACATCCCAAAGAAAACTGAAGCCAACATTTCCACTACACTAACAAATGAATTATGATATTTCTTACCTTTTTTTTTTTGTATTTATATGTTAATTACAGGATATAAAATTTTTTTTGGAGCTTTAGGCCGGCGCCTACTTGGGCGACCCTTAGGGCCAGCCTTGTGAATGACAAGGCATTGTATCAAACTACCAAGTTCCGGTTAACATAGAAGACATTCAAATAAGTGATATTTATCAACCACCGCGTGGTGGCCTAGTAGTTGGAGACGAATTTTAGATCCGTTTTTCATACGACACGTCCTGGTTTCGGTTCCGTATTGGTGAATTACACGATGGTGGCTATAGAGCATTTGAAATGCCTATTTGAATATTTCTGACTATCGAAATAGTGGACTACCGTGATGAAACTATTTTCTCTTTCTAAAAAAAAAAAAAAAAAAATAGTAATAAGTGATATTTATCATGAAGCTCGCGTCTGACTGACTTGGGTTCTATTGGGCATGACTTATTGCGCATTGGGTATTCTCTTGGATTTCTCAATTAGATATTATCTTACTGATAGGTAGTGTTACGAGGTGCCGGTTCACATCCCACAATTAAAACCCCCTTCATCCAAAACCCAAAAGAAAATAAAAAAGTATTATATATTAATCAATATTAACATATTACATATCCATTTTGGTAGATATTTTTGACCCAAACAACAGTCCGACTAGCCTTTGTTCTTCTTTTTTTTTTTTTTTTTCATTCAAAAAACTAGGGAGGCTTTCATCAGAAAACTGATGCAAGGCTCAACAACTAAAGAACATTTGTAAATGAAATGTTCTAGATTTGATTTTCGTCAAAGGTAAAGTTGAACAATATTGTTACTGCAAAGCTCATTGTAAGACTTAGACTACTCCCCCACCACCTAGTGTAGATACTACAATTTGTTCCACACAAAAAAAAACTGGACATTACTAGGGGAATTTTATTGATATATATATAACAAATACACCTAGTCAGGATGAGATAAACCTAACCCCTCATAATACAAGAATTTTTTTTTTTAAAAATTGGATACTTTGGATGCGGTCCCTAATCCTTAACATTCTTTAACTAAAATCTCAATGGTATTCAAAGTTTGATCAAAGTCCCTTGACTTTGTACAACTCATTATATTACAATTAATATTTATAGTTTTATAGTTTTGACATTAATTGTCTGATATTTTATGAGATTTATAATCCTATAAATTTAAAATCCCTCATTATAATACTATTAGAAATGGTTACAATAAAAAAATTCAAACATTTTGATTGAATAAATGGATAAAAACTATGTAAAAATAAGAAATAATAAATGGCAAAAGAATGTATCCATAGTGTTAAAAAAAATTGGTACATTTCACATATAACAAAGTAGTACATTAATAAAGAAGAATGGGTACATTATAAATAAATTAGGGTATAGAAAAAAGATTAAAAAATTATGAGTACAAATGAATTTTTAAAAAATATAGGCGCTAAAAGAAATTAATACATGGGTACAAAATAAAACTAAAAAGAAAATACTACAAATTTAAAAAATGTTGCAATTTAAAAGTGGGTACAAACTAAAAATATAAATATATGATACAAAGTTTAGGCATAAAACATAAATATACCATATGTAATTTTTATATCATTGATTAAATATACAATATCACGTAACGGTATATACATGGGTACAAACCGAAATAAAACTTTAAAAAATATGGGCACAAAAAGAAACTAATATATGGGTACAAATTAAAAATGAAAAAAAAAATTGGTACAAATTAAAAATAGGTACAAACTAAAAATAAAATATATGATAAAAAATTTAACCATAAATATAAATATACTAATTGTAACATTTTTAACACTAAAGGAATATATTTAAAAATAAAAATATTTTATTGTTCAAATAATTAATGATGTTATTAATATCCAAGGACCTTGAACAAAAATTGAAAATGAATAGGATTTTAATCAATGGAGTAGTAAAAAGAATGATGTAAACCTAATTTCTCAAAAAAAATACATGAAAAGAAGGGGGTACATGAACCTTACCCCTCTAGAAATTAAAACAACAAAGATACAAGGAAAAGAAGGGGGACATGAAACATAACCCCTCTAAAGCCGAGCCTAAAGGTCTAAACATGCAAAACAGAACAATCAACATTGAAAGGTTAAAAAAAATATAAGAAAGTGAGACAAACCTGTATGCCGAGATGCACATTAATTTGAGAAGTAGAAGTAGGAAAGCCAACATAGTCTGAAAACAAAGCAGCACGAATCGCCATCAGAGAGGAATCATGTTATACCAAAGTTGGAGATGACAAGCCCATGTTAGCAAAATTGTCCGCTACCACATTTCCTTCACGATATATGTGAGAGGCGTAGAAAACCATCTTCTGAATGCAGTCCAAACAAATAGATCATTGCGTACAAAGACACCAAGGAGGATCAAAATTAGTCAATCGGAGAACATAAATAACACTAGAAGAGTCACTTTCCAGCCAAAGACAATGCAAACCCTACTTATATACAAGTTCTACACCAATAATAACTACTAATAATTCTAAAAAAAAAGAGTTGCAATGACAGATCCCCTGGTCTGACCACCAAGAAATTGACCATGGAAATCTCGAAAAACTCCTCCACAAGCAGCATGACCAGGATTTCCTTTAGATAAACCATATGTATTAAGTTTAATCCAAGGAAATCAAGGAGAAGACCAAAGAACATGGAGAATAGTTGGTGCCTTGCGAGTGGTAGATTGGATCAGCAAAGAAGAAATGATACCAGCGTCAAAACCCTGAGAGTAACTAGGAATAGACTTCCCACTATGAACGATCCTAGAATTGATAGACATGCAAAGACAAAGAAAATAGATTGCGGGACCCTACTTATTTCGAGCTTTCCATATAGTCGAAATAGTAGAAAGACCCTAAAAAATCCAGAGATTGTGCAATTGTTGGGAAAAGGGCTTACGTACGTAGTTATCTACAAAAAAACAGTAATGGAATTCGAAAAAGGTAAAGAGGTACCAAATTGAAAAGATGAAAAGTAGATTCCTCAGAACTATGACATAAACAAATTAATGCTAGAGAAATACCATGTCAATGTTGAGCACCTTCTGTAGGAAGTTTATCATGAAAAAGCAGCAAAGCTAAAATAAATAGTCGAGGTGAAATAAAATGTCACCAAAATAACCTTAGACCAAGCACAATCGCTATGTTTTTTCTGAATAAGATGATAACTAGAAGAAAATGAACATCTTCCAGTAGACGAAGGCTCCCATATCATTTTGTTATCCTCTACATTTAAAGGCAAAGGTAAACGAAGAATCTAATGGACCACAGAAGGGAAAAATCTACAAAATAATTTGGTAAAGACCGCGTTTGAGCTTCAATAGCATTTGAAACCCGAGGAAGAACTGTAGGTGAAACAACTGAAGATAATGAATGGTCAATAATCAATGATCTATTATGACATAGCAGTGAAGCGCTTAACGGACCCTTTTAATCTTATAAAACCCCTTTTTGGGCTTTAATTGACGCAAAAACCATTTTTTTGTGCAACCTAGTGTATTCATATCTCAATTATAAGTTCCTAAACGGAACTACTTTATACTTTATGTCTTACATAGAACATATTACTCTATTCCGTACTCTATTCCAAATCAAAATATCTCAAGAAGTCCTTACTAAGAGACATCTCAGTATTTAAATTTAGTCATTCGAAGGTCTCTTTTATTAGTTTTAATAGAAGAAAAAAAATGGATTCTCCACTTTATCTGTATATATCGTTTATTCCTACGAAATAGAACGATCTTAGAAGGGATATAATGAAATTCTTTGATTGGTTCTTCCCAGAGAAATGATCCTCGATAGGGACAACAAACAATTAATTAGAAAATGAATAAAAAAATCTATAAAACTAAATATCTAAATTAAATAATAAACTATTCTTATTCGAAACGCCTTGTAATCTTCAACCAATTATGTGCTTCAATATAATTACTAGGAGTAAGCGCTATTGCTTGTTTCCAATACTTGGCGGCTTGATCGAACCAAGCCTCCGCAATTTTAGAATCTCCTTGTTGAACGACATGTTCTCTCCGGTCGGAATAGGGGGTAAATTCCTTCCCTTAGAACTGTACTTGAGAGTTTCCGACCTCATACGGCTCAGCGGTTAAATTCTTTTGGTGTCCTATTTTTTAATTACCCTATCTAATTGAATGAGATTTCTCAGAGATATATCCTTTTTTTTTCTCAAGTTAACCAAAAGAAAGAGGTTAATTGCATAAGTTTCAAACTCAAATTTTTCTTAATAATCAATTTTATCTTTTCTCCCACCTTCATATAACTAAAGCATAAGCATTTTCACTATCATTCTAATTTTCTGAAAGGTAACTATCTCGGTTTCATATATAAATTGATATAGAATCTTTGAAAAAGACCTTCCTTCATAAGAAGGAAAAGACTTACTATATTTGGGATTTGATGCTACACCGCTGCTTAATACCTTAGGGGATCAACTCTATTACATAAGTGGATTCCTAACTTTTATCTCATATCATGACATAAACAAGCAGTTCTTATTGTATCGGACCAAACCTCGCGAATTGATCTTTACGGCGCTTCTTCTATCAATTAGATCATTTATCCATAGAATAAAGTATCTAGGCATACCTATTTCTTCATATTTCGACTTTTATGAAGTTTATTTCTTTGCTACAGCTGATAAAAATCGTTGTTTTGAACGATATATATGTAGAAAGCCTACCCTTTGTTTCTAGTATTTATTAACGAATTTGTTCCTTCTTTCCTTTTTTTATTTCTATAGTGGAGATCGTCGCATGTAATGACAGATCACGGCCGACCTTCCATCACCAATAATCCAACGATTATTATTATTTAGAACAGGCAAAGCATGCTTCAAATCACGCCACACAGAAAAGTTGTATATAGTTAACTTGTTTTTTGTAAGGCGTAAGAGGAAAACGCAGACGAGCGAAAGAACCCCACAAAGAAGAAGATTGTAAAGCATCTCAGGCTCCTAGCCAAAACTAAGCAAAACAGTCAAGTTCAAAGCAGCCAAATCACGAACACCAAGCCCACCTTCATGCTTAGGTCCACACACATTATATTCCAATGAATAATTACTAACTATTGGGAAGCCAATTCCCCACACGCAAAAATATGCTTTAAAAGGCAATCTGACAATTGATAAACTAAGAAGCTATAACAAGCTTTGATAAACAAATTGCACCAATTAGAGCCGTCCAACCATTGAGAAAAGTTAACATTTTTAACCTGGAAAGCAAACTTTAATCTTATCTACCAAAGCTTGAAAATGAATTCTCCTTCACTTGCTGCAAAAAATGGGAACCCCACAGATTTGAATCATCAAAGATTCACTATGTTTAGATTACACATCTATAGACCACCAAATAAAAGCACCGAACATGTTTTCGAACTTCAAAAATTTTATTCTGGCCGATGTAAATTGTGCATGGTACTGAGTGAGAGAGAGGGAAAGAAAGGTACATAGAAAGAGAGAAGCACAATTATTATTCGGATGGTGCAGACCCTTTCAATTTACGTCGGATCTCTAGTCATGGATGACAACACTTGGGCTCTTATATATATTATTGGACGTTGGAACGTGAGGAAGAAAGGGAGAGATAAAAACCCTAAGACCTAAAGAAAACCTAGACGATTGACAGGTCACACGCCATCACTTACTGTTCAATTTGATGTATTGACGAACAAAGCCTTGATATTGCAATTATTTATAAAGAACTTTCATGAAAAGGGTTGGGCTAAATTTATTTTAACAAAAAATTATGATATACTTTTACTTAATGAAAAAGAATTAAATATTAATGAAAATCCCTTAAATTTTAATCAAAAGGATAAAAGAACTTAAATTTTAATATAAATTTAAAAAAAAAAAAAAAAAACCTAACTCGCGGGACCTTTATGTCCATCATAGACACTGTTTATGAAATTGAACACTATTTATAAAACTGAACGATTTACTACACTATCTATAAAACTGAAAGGTACTACACTATTTATTGGTCCATGAATAGTGCATAGTTCTTCGTCAACTTTCATAAATAGTGTCTAGTTATTGGTCATGTTTCATAAATAATGCCTAGTTATTGGATCAAGTTTCATAAATAGTGTATAGTAATTGGTACAATTTCATAAATAATGTCTCTTTTTTGGTCTAGTTTCATAAATAGTGCCTAGTTATTGATCCACTTTCATAAATAATGCCTAGTTCTTGGTCATGTTTCATAAATAATTTCTAGTTCTTGATCAAGTTTCATAAATAGTGTATAGTCCAGTTTCATAATAGTTTCAACCTATTGGTTTGGTTTTATAAATATTGCCACTTTCATAAATAATGCCTAGTTCTTGGTCATGTTTTATAAATAATGTTTAGTTTTTTATCAAGTTTCATAAATAGTGTATAGTCCAGTTTCATAATAGTTTCAACCTATTGGTTTGATTTCATAAATAGTGCCTAATTTTTGGTTTTGTTTTATAAGGTTTGAAACTTCGACCCTTTTTGGTCCTATAAAAGCACCTATTACGCCAAAAAACATGAACACAGAAGTGATCATTTAGATCAAAACCTTGAGAAGATTACGTTCTCAGTAATTATATTTAAAAAGTTGTTTTCAATTACCAAATTAAAATTCCCTCACATTTTTTACATACCTACAATAATAAATGTAGCTCTCCATTCAATTTCTTGATCTTGGGTGTCATCTTGGAGAAATTTTTCCTTGTGCCCGTAACACAAGTAGTACACCACGTGTTATTATGTAAGTGGTGGGAAATTTTATGTTTTATGTTATTATAAGAATCTCACCACTTATATACAGACATGTGGTATATCATCCCGTGTTCCGAGCATTTTGAAAAATCTCTCGTCATCTTGACTACTATTAGGAAACAACATCACAAAAATAAAACAGGGAAATGTAGTTTAATTTGAAGTTTTTTTTCTTATTCTAAGAAAGAAAAAAATCTCTTAATGCAACTGACAATGGAAGAAAAGAGGGAAGTGTGGAAAGGGGGAGTTGGGGTGGGTCGGGGGACGCGTCCAGCGCGAGTTGAATTTTTTGTTTTTTTATTTTATTTTATTATCTACCATTTTTATTGAAAATGAGAGTTTCCCCTTAAAACTTATTTTCTCTCACTTAAAACCCATCCTCTTTAATTTTTAAGACTTAAACCCCATTTACTAGAGTCTAACTAAGCAAATTTCCTTAACAAGCTTGGTATGTCAGTTTTTATAATTCTCGTGTTCCTAAAATACCCTCATAGATTGTAACGTAGGTGAGGGCTTGACTTATGATTAATAATAAATTTTTCATTTTAAATGTCAATTAACCTAATATTTTATTAGGCTTTGTTTTCTCAATTTTTTTTTTACCAACAATTGTTTTATATTGAAACTAACTTACCTTATTAGCATGCAATATATAATATAAATAAAAATATTATGGTGTTTTACGTTGAAACATGGACAAATAATTTGTGTCAAAAACAATTTTACAAAATATTGGGTTGTATTATTTTTCTTTTCATAGAAAATAATTTACCTATCTATATGTTAGTACCCACTTAGAATAGAAATACTGTAAAAAAAAATTACCTACCCCATAAGCGTGATATTGTAAAGAAAATAATATAGGTAAATAGTTTGTATCAAAAAAATGTGGAGGCAGATTCTCTGCCCTCCCACTTTTCGTGCTCTCCTATTTTGTGTGGTCACGGTTAAGCTACATCAACATTTTATATTATTTTTTTATAGAGATAATAAGACAAAAATGAATAATAATATAAAATGTTGACGTGGCTTAACCGTGACCACACAAACAGGAGGGCACGAAAAGTGGGAGGGCAGAGAATCTGCCTCCAAAAAAGTAGGTCAATTAGTTTGCATCAAAAGAATGTAGGTAAATTAGTTTGTAATACGTGGTTTTAAATCAGGAGCTCATTGCTCATTGCTCATTGAGCATAATTGAAGGTGCGTAATAATAATATGTGTTAATCTCAGTTTACTACTCTGAAGTTTTTTGGTTTTTAACATTTGAAGTTTTTTTCATCCCAGAGTAGTACATAAAGTCATAATTTTGGGACACTTTCAAACATCCGTTAAGTTTGCTGTTAAATCAGCCATTAACTGGTGACGTGGTGCTCACGTGGACATTGACTAGGCGTCACGTGTCATAGGGGCCCACATAAATATTAAAAAATTAAAAAAAATTAAAAATTAAAAATTAAAAAATTAGAAAAACTAACCCTAAAATTTAAAACACACCGCAGCCATCAGACCTTTTGGGATAACAATTTCATGATCTCCTCACCACCGTATCCAGTACTAGACCTGGCATTTTGGACCCGACCCGTTAACCCAACCCAACCCGACCCGTTAATATTAGTATTTGGGTGGATGCTTAAAGGGTCAGGTCGCTAACGGATGAACCCGTTAACAACCCGTTAAATAACGAGTCACTTTGAGTCAACCTGTTAGACCCGTTTGCACCCGTTAGTTGATGATGTTTTTGTAATTTCAATAAAGGCTTAACAACAAAATATAAACTCTATGGAAAAAAATAATAATAATAATTGTTAACGAGTGTTAACAGGTGAAACGAGCGACCCGTTAGCTTAACGGGTCGAGTTCGGGTGACCCGTTAGCTTAATGGGTTGGGTTGGGTTCGGGTGATCCATTAACTTAACGGGTCGGGTTCAACCTGACCCAAACCCAATAAACCCGACCCGTTTACAGGTCTATCCAATACCAGCTTTCGAAGCCATTAACCATGGGTGTGCATGCTGGAGCATTTAACCACAAGGTTAGGAAAAAAGCCGGTCCGCAGCCATCATCTGATGTTCATAACTACAGGGATCAGCGTCGCCGAACGCCGTCGCGCTACACCATCCCCCTCCTACTCCCCCAAACCCACCCTCCAATTCCCCTTCAACCCCTAAAATCCTTCCCTCACCCACCGCGACACCCACATACGCCCCCTCGCCGCTGTCGAAGCCCCATAAAATATCGAAAACCTCCGCCTCAAGAGGATGGTGATCTCCGACGAAAGCCTCGAGCTTCTTTTCAGGTAACTCTTCAATTTCAAGTCTCTGCTAAATTCTTGTGATGGACCTAATTTTATGAATCGAATTCGAAAATTTTGGATTTTGATTTTGATTATTGTTTGTACCATACTTGACCAATCCAGAAACTACCGAGCACCGATCAACGTTATACCGTCAAGGACCCAGAAGAGTTTCCTTCCAACCAGGAGGCCAATCACAGCGCGACACGTGTCGACATCAGAAGCCAATCATAGCGCGACACGTGTCAACATCAGAAGCCAATCACAACACAACACGTGTCAATGTCAAAACAAAGCTAGAAACTCTCTTCTATAAAAGGAGATCATTCTCCCACAATATTTCCTAATGTCATTTGTACTAAATCATTCACTAGTACTCACTAAAGGAGAGCTTGAACCTATGTACTCGTGTAAACCCTTCACAATTAATGAGAACTCATGTACTCCGTGGACGTAGCCAATCTGGGTGAACCACGTACATCTTGTGTTTGCTTCCCTTTCTCTATCCATTTACATACTTATCCACACTAGTGACCGGAGCAATCTAGCGAAGGTCACAAACTTGACACTTTCTGTTGTACCAAAGTCCTCACTGATCTTGTGCATCAACAATTATGATTTAGGATTTTGGAGATTTAACGAGGGGAAGGGGTGGGCCTGCAATTCTACAGGAAAGGATGGGCCTACGAATAGACAGGGACTAAGGAGTCGTTGCATCAATGAGGATGGGTCTCTCGACAAGAGAAATGGCGCCGACAGATCTAATCTGGAAGAAGAGGTGGCCGGCGGGAGTTCGTTCTTGGGTTCGAGACGACAATGTGCAGAGGGAAGGGATGATGGGTTTTGGCCGTGCGATAGAGGTGGGTCGAATTGGGAGGTGGGTTTTGGTCGGCGATCGAGATGGAGCCCTGCCTAGATCTGTACGGGTCCGCCAAAAAGACACGGTTGAAGACGGAGGAGTTGGAGGGTGAGCTGCAGTTGATGAGGTAGTTGTCTGAGGGAGTGAAGGAGGTTGTGAAGTGGAGGAGAGAGAGGAGTGTTAGAGAGAGAAAGTGGGGATTAATGGCAATGAGGGTTTGGGAGAGGGAATTGAGGGTGGGTGTGCGAGAGGGTGTGTAGAGGAGAGAAAGGAGGGAGGGGACACATTTTTTTTTTTAATTTTTTAATATTTATGTGGATCCCTATGACATGTGGTGTTTAGTTACTGTCCACATGAGCGTCACGTCACTAGTTAACAGCTGATTTAACAGCAACAAGGGACTATATCTTAACAACCTTGTTTTTTATTCTTTTGTTTTTATCATTAAATAAAGTTAGTAGATGATTTTTTTATTAAAATGCAAAGCTTTGAAGCTTTTTTCATTAATTTTTCTTTATTTATAAGTTGATATATCATATTGCAATGTTAAAAAAAATGAGTTATTAGTTTGTTATGTGACTTAAAATTGAGATCGTAAAATGTAAAAACACGAACACACTTGCTTTTTCGGACGATCAAAACCTCTGCCCTCGACTTTGAAAAATGGCGTGGAATCTTACCTCCTCCCCCCCCAAAAAAAAAAAAATCTTTAACCTCGCTGTTGTGCAGGTTCTTGAGTTTTTGAGGTTGGAATATACATTATTGTCATTTAGTTGCTTGTATTACTCCAGATCAATCAACGCCTTTTTTACATCAAAGTCCTGTCTCTGTGTACGTGCTTATTTGTTTCTTGGAAACTGAAGTTTATTAGAAGCGGTATTCTCCGATCTAGTAATTCCAACGGCGGGTGATTTCACCATCATCAAACTAGGTTGAAGTATCATAGGAATTGAACGTTTAATTAGGCACATGCAAAGCAGTTAAAGCTTGGGCACGGCGGAGGGGGCTACCACGCGGCACAACCTAACCACAACCTTTAATTAAGCAAATCGAAACAGAAGCTGCAGTATTTGTATATGCGAAAATATTAGACCAAACACGACCTAGGAAAACCAACAAGTGATTTTGCTGACAGTTTACGTCGGACAAGCAAAGGCAGGTGCTCATCCTGCTAATCAAATTTTATGCGAAAATATTAGACCCGTCTCACAACAATAAAAATCTTATTAAACAATAATCAACTTCTTGAATTTCAAGCCCTGAAGACTTAGACAGAGTGAAAACTTTGTTATTTGTCATTCAAGTTAAATGTGCAATGCTCTATACAATCTTTTAGGTGAAATCCAATTCTCAGAAGCACCAAAGAGAAAGGAAAATGCTACTCCCACCCCTCGGGAACTATCACAAGGCTACAAGTTACCCCTTAACTATTTTTCTTATCGATTTATCCCTTGAACTAGACAAGACAACAAAATAACTCATTGCCCTTAGATTTAAGAGAATTTCATCCAAATTTATGTTAAGTGGTGTCATGTGAGAAGCACGAGACACATTTTCAAGCGCAAACCTGTCTTTGAGCTAGCTCCTCCCTCTACATTCCCTTTGTGTAAAAGTCGAATTTGGCAAACAACTGAAAATAATACGGCTATTAATTAGGGACAGATATAGCAGAGATCGATGTGAAGTTGGGCTAAAAAAATGTGTCTCATGTCTCTCACATGACACCACTAAACGGAAACTTGGATGAAATTCTCTCAGATCCAACGATAGGGTGTTATTTGACTGCCTTAAACCAGTTAAGGAGAGTAAAATGGAAAGAAAAATAGGTCGACGGGTAATTGGCAACCTTGTGACAGTTTGGAGGAACAATTGGCAGCTAGGGATGGACAACAGTTATGGCAGGCGGGTAACTGCGGTTATTTATCCATAACCGTTTATTCTCATATCCGCATAACCGTTTACTCGTTGGGTAATTGCCTAAACGGTTATACACATATCCATAACCGTTTATAAATGGTTAACCATACTCATAACCGTGTACTCATTTAACCGAACCCGTTTAGTACTCGTTTACCCATTTATCATTTTTTAACCTATTTATCCTTTCTTTTTTACCATTTATTCATTTTTCATCCGTCTAAGTGTTTTTTTAACAACTTGAAAATTAAAAAAGAAAAATTTGTCATAATTTTTCTTTTCAACAATTAAACACCGTTATAGGTACATCATACATTTCCGCATTTTAATTTTTTAAGTCTTTATACCATTCCAATAATTGAAATAATAGTTTACGGACGATATTTTTAACTGTTAACAATGAAGGTATTATAAAATTTGCTAAGTATTCTTGGGTTACGAAAACTGTTAAAAGACAGTATTATTGGGTTATTTAACTCGGAATGTAAAGTATTAACATAATATAAATAATGGACCATGAAATTTAAAGTGGTTAAGGAAAACTATATTATATTAGCTACATAAATCATGCACTATAGTCAATAGTATTGATCTAAGTTTTGTCCGATAGAGAACATGGTTTGTGTTAATTTTACATATATAAAATACATGGGTAAAAGGTTACCCTTTTATAACCGCGGTTAATACTCATAACCGTCCATTTAAATTTCGCAGGTAAACGGTTATACCCATAACCGTTTATTTATCTAAATGGTTACCCATAACCGTAACCGTAAAATTTAAATGAGCGGATAACCGCGGTTACCCATAACCTATGGGTATTTGCACAGCCCTATTGACAGCTTACCCTCCTCCAGTCTACGAATTTTGATTACTGACGATTTCACCATCATCTAACTATATAAAAGGAGTACGCATTCTCCCATTTTCGTATCATTCATTTCACTTTAGAGTGATTTTAAACAAAATATTCTACTTCGATTAATCAAAGCTCAAAATGGTTTCCAACCCAAAAAGAAAAAAAAGCACAAAATGATACCAAAACATAAAGAACATCCTTGCACGTTTCATTCATTCACAAGGCAGCTTATCGATTTTAGCCACAAGGAGTAAAAAGGTAAAAACAAGAAACATTTATAAGTAGTTTCTTAAGCATCATACAACTCACTTTTACGGTTTCAGAATTAGTAATTTAAAAAGACCAACGCGATGGACTACAAATATAGGATAAATGATATTAACTGCATGCCACCGTGAAGAGTTGTCTTTGGATCATTATTCATATATTTTTTACACACATTTTTGTGGAACCTACTCTGTAATGTACTTCAACGATTCAATCGTCTATCCTTTATGTTTTACCTCAAAAAAGATCATGACACACTCCGACCTCAATCGGGGCATGCTGGCCGTCACGTAAGGGTGACATAGCCATGTGCGCTGTGTGGAAGTGATAATGATGTGAAATTGTGAATAAATAAAAACCACTATCTATTTTACCCTAGACTAGCATATAAGTACGAGTAAGGGTGTTTAGAGTATAGATACACACTCAACCAGATCATAGGTATCAAAATGCAGTCAAAAAGACTAAGTACTACTTATACATAACATAAAAGCAACCTTACATTGATGGATGTCTGTCAGAACCGTCGAAGAGACCTCGTGAGCCACCAACACCGAAGTCTACCTAGAACTTGGAGGGGCGCAAAACAGAAAATGTGAGTGGGCAAAAACAAAGCCTTTCAAAACCATTTATCTTTCCAAAAGTAATAACCCCTCACCGTAAAACCCGTATAAGTTCCCAGAAAATAATACTACAATACGTATATAAGAACCATGCTCGAGAATAATAAAACCAGATATATGCCATGTCAATCATCTCAATCATGAATAAGTAAGCCAGGTGAAATGAACTAATATAAAGAGACATATCAGCCGGAGTCACCTAACTTGACCTATATGGCTGAATCTATAGCTCAACAATCAAATCAAACCCTGCACACGAGTCGGAACCACCGAATGTGGTCTGTATGACAAGCTAGGTGTAAATAAATACACTCAAGTGCTACGATCACGTGAAGGTTGTGCAAAGTATTGCAAGTCACCTATGAGTCGGAACCACCTAAGGTGGTCTGTACGACAGGCTGGCACCTGCCTTGGATCCAAGGTGAGCGTGTGGTGCGAGAGGTGAACGATCACGTGAAGGCTAGGCCCTGACCTCGGGAGGAACACTAACACAGGGGTGCAGGATATTAATCAATAAATGTAACTCATCATAATCATACACACTACCATCACAACCATCAATATATACTCATCTGAAGCTTACCTGAGCGTCCACAGCGTCAAGCAGTACTATTCACAACTATACTAATGCATAGTCTAATATGTAATGCATACGACATGGCATTTAAAACGTAAAAACCATGTAAACAATTTATGGGAAAACATAAGGCATATATACGCATATATATAAAACCAAAAGCCCACTCACTAGTATGTAGCCAGGTCGTAACCCCTAAGTCTCGCCTAGTTGCACTCGTCCTCTGGAAACATCTCACCTATATGTGAAACAACTTACATCGTTAGCATATTCCGTCAAAGTTGACGCAATATTCCCCTTCCTTCTTCGATGATTCGCCGAATTCCAACGCCGACTGTCGCTGCACTCGCCGGTTTCTATTTGAAGTCCTAAATTCGACAAAAAATGACCAGAAAAATCCTTGAAAAATCGGCTACTCCTTTCTAAGTCTCAATAGCAAGTAAAACCTCGACGATCATGTCGAGAAAACAGGGTACCCCTCCAGAGCTTCTAAGTTCTCGGGTTCCCGTGAACTGTTCTTCGTCCCAAAGGTATCACTAGACTCGTGGAGCCACAAGGAAAACAATAGTGACCTCCAATCACTCGATCTGTGAGTTTTAGAAAGGTTTTGAAAGCTTTGAGCTCAGGTTGTACGGAAAAAGAGAGTTCGAGAAAAAGAGAGAGTGTGGGAGGTTTTGGCACGTCTATATGTGTGTGTATTGGTCACGGGAATGGGTGGAAATAAGAGAAGCAAGGCCTTGATTAGGCCATGAGGTTTAAAACTAGCAATTGGTCCAATAGCAAACCCAAAATTCTAATTGGACCCAAGCACATAACAGATGTGGTGATTGGTTCATTTCCTTAGCCCAATTTACACCTTCGTTTATTTGTAACATTTTCGTTACGAACCCAATTTAAACCTAACTCACGTCATAGCGCTCGTGACATCAAGCATGACTTAATTACGTCAACGGAAAAATAATTTAAAACCATATGCATACATCCACATCACAACGCCCCGAGGTCATAATCGTCATTTCCACGCTTTCTAGGATAAAATATATTTTAATTCGGGACGGATCGTCACAACCTACCCCCTTTTAAGAAAATTTCATCCTCGAAATTTCATACATTAACATAACAACCACTAATAACCATAAAACAAGCGTGGATACATATCTCGCATACGATCTTCCGTTTCCCAAGTGGCTTCCTCTACCGAGTGATTCCTCCACAAAACTTTCACCATGCACACAGTTTTGTTCTTCAGAACCTTATCTTTCCAATCCAATATCGTCATTGGCTCCTCATCATATGTCAAATCTGGATTAATTTCTAATGGCTGAGGAGGTTTCACGTGTGATGGATCAGAAACATAATGACGAAGCATGGAGACATGAAAAACATTGTGCACCTTAGATAATTTTGGAAGCAACTCAAGTTTATAAGCAACTTCACCGACTCGCTCGGTGATCTGGTATGGTCCGATGTAGCAAGGACTTAACTTACCTTTCTTACCAAACCGTACAACGCCTTTCCACAGGGATAACTTCAAAAATACCCAATCTCCCACGTTGTACACCCTATATGTGGCGTGTTTGTCAGCAAGACTCTTTTGTCGATTCTGGGCCGCTTTCGAGTTAGATTTAATTACCTGAATATTCTGAGTAGTTTTGTCCACAATATCTAGGCCCATTAATGCTCTCTCACCAACTTCTGACCAACAAAGAGGGGTACGGCAAGATTTACCATATAATGCCTCGAAAGGTGACATCTCGATGCTGGAATGGTAGCTATTATTATAATCAAACTCCATCAAATCCAAACACTTATGCCAAGCGTCACCAAACTGCAATACCGAAGATCTCAACATATCTTCTAGCGTTTGAATAGTCCTCTCAGATTGCCCGTTCATCTGAGGATGATAAGCAGTACTATAAAGCATTCTTGAACCAAGAACTTCCTGAAATGCCACCCAGAACTTCGAAGTGAACTGAGGATCCTGATCAGAAATAATGCTAACCGGAACCTCGTGGTATTTAACAATCCCTGAAATGAACAACTCAGCTAATCAGCTTAAGGAATAGTTTTCTCGAATTGGTATGAAGTGTGCTGACTTAGTAAACGATCCACTATCACCCAAATGTCGTCATAACCATTCCACGTACGAGGAAGCTTGTACACGAAATCCATAGTAATATTTTCCCATTTCCATTGGGGAACTGGAAGTGGCTGCATCAACCCAAAAGGTTTCTTTCTCTCTGCTTTAACCTGTTGGCAAATCGCATATCTACTCACATATTCGGCAATCTCCCTTTTCATGCCCGACCAATAGTAGAAAGGTCGAATCGTGTGATAATGATACATTTTAGTACTTCCAGGATGCATTGCATAGGCTGAAACATGCGCCTCATCAAGAATATTTTTCTTTAGTTCAGCAATATTCAGCATGTACATCCGTTTCTCCTGCATAAGCATGCCATCAGATTCTCGAATCCTGAGATCTTTCTTTTTCCCTTGTGATACTACCTCAATTAATTCCTGAGTTTCTTCATCATTCACCTGAGCCTCGAGCACATGATAAATCAAAATTGGCCTAACTTGAAAGTTAACAGGTAAAGCTTCTTCTTGATCTTCCACCCCTAACTTCACTCCAGTAGACCTCAAATCTGTGAGAAGAGGAATACGGCAAGCATATAAAGCATTACTTTGGCCTTGAGATTTCCTACTAAGCGCGTTTGCCACCACATTTGCACGACCAAGGTGATACTCAATCGTGCAATTATAATCCCTGAGCAATTCTATCAACCTTCGTTGTCGAATATTAAGATAAGATCTCTCTGGGTGAAAAGATACTGAAGACTCTTATGATCTGTAAAAATCTTACACTTTTTCCCCATATACGTAATGCCTCCAAATCCTCAAGGCAAAGATAATGGCTGGTAACTCAAGATCATGCAGAGGATAATTCATCTCATGAGGCTTCAACTGTCGTGAAGCATACGCAATCACCCTACCATTCTGCATCAACACACAGCCTAACCCATTCAAGGAAGCATCGCTATAAATCTCAAAGTTACCACTGTTATCTGGAAGTTTCAAAACAGGTGCATGAGTGAGACAATACTTTAACTGCTAGAAACTCCGTTCACAATTATCGTCCCACTCAAATTTAACATCTTTCCTCGTCAACCTTGTCAGTGGTAATGCTATGGCTGAGAAATCTTTAACAAACAGTTTATAATAACCTGTCAAGCCCAGAAAACTTCATACCTCAGTGACGGTTCATGGTTGGTCCCAATTTTCAACGACAGCTACTTTCTGAGGGTCCACCTGAATACCCTGGGCCGATATTACATGCCCCAAAATGCCACTTGATCTAACCAAAATTGGCATTTGTTAAACTTAGCATACAATTGGTGTTCCCTCAATTTCTTCAAAACCAACGTGAGATGTCGAACATGCTCCGCTTTAGACTTAGAATACACCAAGATGTCATCAATAAAGACCATAACAAACCTGTCTAGGTACTGCTTAAATACTCAATTCATCAAATCCATAAAAGCTGTAGGTGCATTAGTTAACCCAAATGGCATCACGAGGAATTCGTAATGACCATATCGAGTCCTAAAAGTTGTTTTAGGAACATCTTCACTTCTAATCTTTAATTGATAATACCCAGAAATAAAATCAATCTTGGAGAACACACAGGCACCTCAAAGCTGGTCTAATAAATCACTATACGCGGCAACGGATAACAGTTTTTAATTGTTACCCGATTTAGCCATCGATAGTCGATACACAGCCTCAAAGTCCCATCTTTCTTCCATACAAATAAAACTGGAGCTCCCCAAGGTGAAGTACTAGGCTGAATAGAACCTTTATCAACCAATTCCTGCAACTGTGTTTTTAATTCTCTCAACTCAGTAGGAGCCATTCGATATGGAGTTAAGGAAATAGGATTAGTACCTGGAAGTAAATCAATAGTGAAATCCACTTCTCGATCTGGCGGTAGTCCATGTAAATCCTCAGGAAACACGTTAGGGAAATGTCTGACTACCCGGACATCCTCCACACGGCTGGGAGTATCATCATTCACTACCACGTGAGCCATATACCCCTGATAACCTTTCCTCAATAACTTCTTAGCTCTCACGGCAGAGATAATGTTGTGTCTCAATCCACCACACTCGCCCACGAATGTAACCACAGGCAAGCTTGGACGATGAAAAGTGACTGTTTTCTCATAACAATCTAACTGAGCACAATTGTAATGTAACCAATCCATACCCAGAATAACGTCAAAATCAACAATATCCAGTGGAACGAGATTAACTGGCATAACGACATCTTCCACTAAAACAGGACATGCTTGATATACCCAGCTAACGTAACATGTCTCACCTCTAGGCATCGAAAACTCTAACTCATAACCGAGAAGTGTGGCGTAAGGTTGCGTTGTCTGAGCAAACATATGAGAAATCACAGAATGTGTGGCACCACAATCAATCAATACTCTAGCAAAATGGCCAAGAATATTCAACGTACCCATAATAAGATCAGGATTATTTTGAGCATCCTGCAGAGTGATATGGTGAACATGGCCCAGTTGTCGTCCTCCACAACCTCTGTTAGCTTGGTTTCCACGTCCATGTATACCTCGTCCCTGACTAGGCTGGTTAGGCTGTCTCGATGATCCTGCACTGCTAGAAGCAACTTCAACATTCTGGGACTGTCCTCCAGGAAACCATTGTGATCCACCAGCTGAATATGGCGGATATGAAGTATAACCTCCTAGATACTGAGCGTAACCACTCTGTTGATACGGATCGTGTGGGTATTGATACTGGCCTCCAGAGTATGGAGTTATATCACCTTGATAATGATAGGCTCCCCCGTGACCCGTCTGGGTAAAACCATTAGACCCTGGAATCTACTGGATAGGAACTGGTGGTGGCAAGGCAGATGGTTAAGATTTTTGTTGGTTTTGCGGGCACTAAATAGCCCGGTATCCCATCTAACCACAAGTAAAACATCCTCTACTGCCCTGTCTATACTCTCCAAAATGTCGACTATTACATCTACGACAAAATGGTCTACCATAACCACTAAAATCTCTCTGTCTCTGAAAGCGAGAACCACCTGAAAACTGACCACCACTCCCGCTGCGCAGTGGAACTCAAACCCCCACTAGAAGAACTGGAACTAGTACCACTTCTTTTAAAACTCTGCGTCTTGCGAGGTCCCTGAGATGACTGGCCTTTATCTTTACTATCATTTTTCTTTTGGTTATTATCTTTTTCTTCCTTTACATCACTATCACTGGGCATATTTTCCGAATCCTCAATCCTTAGTAAAATCTCATAAAATCCTGGTATGTCAAACAGGGAGTCGTAGTCGCCATAGAGCGCCACTTCTTTATAGTACCCAACTTAAATCGTTGAAGCATCTCGACATGATTCTCAGCAATCTTCGGACAATAACAAGACAATCAATAAACTTCCGATAATACTCATTAGTTGACATCTTTCCTTACTTTAAACGCATGAATTATTGCTTCTTACGATCTATATACTCTGAAGGTACAAATCTTTTCTGGAATAACTGCTTAAAAATCTCCCAGTCTGCAACTTCCTCTGGTGACAACTGAAAAGATTCCTGCCTTCACCAGGATCCAGGTTCCTCACCCAAAAACCAAGTAGTCGTCTCGACCCACCTATCATCAGGGAGATTTCCCTGTCGCTGCATCAATCGAAAAGTTTTCTCGACATGATTGAGCCAACGCTCAGCTCCCTCGGGTCCCTCAGTATCAACAAAGTGATTCAACTTCAAATTATATACCGTCACCAAAGGTGTCTTCTAGGGAGGACGAAGTGAGGACTGAATGGCACTAGTAATAACCTCCCAAAGTTGGGTAATATCAGGGAAATTAGACTCATACGGAACACGTGGCTCTCTATGAGGCGGCATGGTTCTGACATAAGACATCAAATTTATTAGAATACTCACAAAATACGCAGGACTGCCAAACCTAAGCTCTGATACCAAACTAACACACCCCGACCTTAATCGGGGCATGCTGGCCGTCACCCTCAATCGGGGCATACTGGCTGTCACGTGAGGGTGACGTAGCCATATGCGCTGTGCGAAAGTGATAATGATGTGAAATTATGGATAAATAAAAACCACTATTTATTTTACCCTAGACTAGCATATAAGTACGAGTAAGGGTGTTTAAAGTATAAATACACACACTCAACCAGAGCATAAGTATCGAAATGCAGTCCAAAAGACTAAGTACTACTTATATAGAACATAAAAGCAACCCTACATTGTTGGATGTCTGTCAGAACTACCGAAGAGACCTCGTGAGCCACCAACACCGAAGTCTACCTAGAACTTGGAGGGGCGCAAAACATAAAATGTGAGTGGGTGAAAACAAAGCCTTTCAAAACCATTTATCTTTCCAAAAGTAATAACCCCTCACCGTAAAACCCGTATAAGTTCCCAGAAAATAATACTACAATACATATATAAGAACCATGCTCGAGAATAATAAAACCAGATATATGCCATGTCAATCATCTCAATCATGAATAAGTAAGCCAGGTGAAATGAACTAATATAAAGAGACATATCAGCCGGAGTCACCTAACGTGACCTGTACGGCTGAATCTATAGCTCAACAATCAAATCAAATCCTGCACATGAGTCGGAACCACCGAATGTGGTCTGTATGACAAGTTAGGTGCAAATAAATACGCTCAAGTGCTACGATCACGTGAAGCTTGTGCTAAGTATTGCAAGTCACCTACGAGTCGGAACCACTTAAGGTGGTCTGTACGACAGGCTGGCACCTGCCTTGGATCCAAGGTGAGCGTGTGGTGAGGGAGGTGAACGATCACGTGAAGGCTAGGCCCTGGCCTCGGGCCTAGCACTAACACCGGGGTCAACAGAAAAAATGAAAACGAAATTTTAAGGACGGGTGTCACAAATAAACTTAAAACCCATAAAAAACTTGAACAAACGCAAAAAACCAAGGAAAGAACAGAAAATATGAGAGTGAGTATTAGAGAAAATGTTTACCGGATCGTCCTTGAAAGTTAGGATTTCTGGGTTTTTAGTCTAAAAGAATAAGTGCGTATTCTTCCTCAGTGCAATGTTTGAGAGAGAGAGTGATGGAAGGTACCTAAGGCCACAAAATGAATAGATAGAAAAAACAATGTGTGGACGATGGGACCAAAAAAAAGGGATATTGAATAAAGAGGGATAATACTGACCGGTTTGTGTAAATCCTAACATTTATTTTTCCGGATTGCCAGTTTCAGATGAAGAAATCATACAGAAAAGGCGTGGAGGAGGGTGGTTTGTACGGAAGACAAAAATGAGTTGAGAAAATCATCCAATTTTCCCTTTTGTATGCTCTATGGGGATCGAGAACATGCGATAAATGGCGGTTCCATGTTGAGTCTGTCAACCGCTGCAGTTGTTGCTCTGATCGTGCGATAGATGGTTTCCGTCTTTCTATCTTTGAGTGTTTCTTCACACAATGTGATCCAAAGGTGAAAATGAACTTAAAGTGTGAGTATCTATCCAATGGTTGTGAATTAATGTCGTTGAGAATTCGGTATTATTACGTTTTTAACCCTATTTTTTAGACAATTATTTTTTGGTTTTTCGTGTACGAAGTGAGGGCATTTTAAGCATTTCTGAATGCTTCACCAAACTGGCCTTCTCCCTTTATATATATAGATATAGATAACATCTTTTCCAAAAACAATTCCCTTACTTTCCGATCTTTTCTTCTTCATCCTCTCCTACCAGCTTTTCTATTTCTGAAACTTATCTCCAACTTGATGTTGATATATACATATATATACATACATGATACATACACACACACACACACACACATATTCCTATCAATTGCACCAGTCAAATAACTGGGCTTCTGTCACAACTTTTTTTATTGGGAATTTTAACGAAAAGTTAGCGGTATTGTTCACTTTAACAAAAAACTATATTTTTACACTAAAAAGTCAATCATGGTATTATTCATTTTACCCTTTATTTTGTCCTTATTGTTAAAACTCAGAGTGTTCAAACCATTTTCATTATTATTATTATTTTTTATTTCATTCTCTTATTGCTTCCTGAACCCTTTATTTCCGCACATAGCTTCGTACCCCATGGAACTCACCGTCACTGCTATGGTGCTTTGGTAATTCCTTCAATTTTCACACCTGTGTATATTATTTTGTATCCATGGAAATCATGTATGGTTCTTGTACTCTAAAAATATACCAAACCAGCCCTGAAGATGCTTAGTAGACTATAACTCTTAACTACCAAATTCCTTGAAAGTCTAAACCAGAGAAAATCATTAAGATGAGGGGCACGGAAAAAATGAGAATGAAACATAGTTAGATGCAAAAAACTAATGATTGATGAGACAGAAAGAAAATTATAACCGTTAAGTTTTATTTATATCTAATGATTGATGAGACCGAAATAAAATTATAACAGTAAAGTTTTATTTATATTTAATTTATCTTTTCAGGAAAATAGAAATAAAATTAATTGCCATGTTTACTTACATCTCAACCATTAAAAGTGGACTAATCTAATAGTTCAAAACTCGTGTCAAAAATGTGGTGTCACCGTGCCACGAAACCGCTCCCATATATATACATATACACACACACACACACACACACTAACAATGGTGCACGCGTGTTGCTGCGGAATTGAAAATTATATGTACAACATATTTACAATCCTATTTACACATAATATCTTAATCAGCATTTAATTGAAATGAATAATTAGTGACTTACTCAATAAGGTCCGAGTACTTTTCACTTAGCCAAGAGTAATGGCCTGCATGAGGAAAGCTGAAGATGGTGACATCAAATTTCTTCCATTGGAGACAGGATGGATGTCCATCTCATATACATCAACTTCATGCAACACCAAGAACCCCATCCTTGTTTGCTCTTCCAAATATGACCAACTGCTTCAATGTTTTGCCTACAAAGAACCTAGAACATCAAATCGATTAATCTTGGACCAAATTAAACAAATTTAAAGAACCCCAAAATTTAATTTGTAGCCCAAAAAATCAGAGGAACAGTAATCGTGACATTTGATGAGTACATATATGAAAAATTTACCTGAAGATTGAAACTTTCATCAAATAAATCACTAAAAAGCAGAAAATTAGAGAAACCCAAAATTATAAATTGCATAAAATTAGATCATCCATTTCAGTCATGCGTAAATACACCATCAAACATAACAAATTTGCCTATATGACGGTGATACACAAAGTAATTGTTCAGATTCAAACCACACACAAAGCACTTGTAGCTCCCAAGTAGACATATATCACATTCTGATGTTTGCTTCTTGACTTTGTCCCTGGACTCCTGATTAATGTGATCTCCTTCAGTGGTGCATGAGTTTTTTTTTCTCCAAAGTTGCTTCCTTAAACATCCCTCTTTCCTAAAAAAAAACCCAAAACATATCATATTAAGCATCAACGCTATTAATACTTATTAAAGAAATTGGTCACAACAGGTTTCACATACATTAATTCTAAACCTAAAACGCTTCGGATTTGTAGGCTTTGGTTTCCTATACTTCTCCCCATGAGCATTGCTGGCAACAGATGTGGAGTTTTCTTTCTGAATCTTATCTGCTTGATTGACCTATACATCATTGTTCAAGTGTTAACAGGCATAAAAAACCGTAAGGGAGAAATGAACAAACATAAACACTATAAAGATACATTATTCTCATATAATTTGTAGCCTTCTTCAAGGCCTGGAATTATACAACTATTTTTTCCACTAATAGCTCTTATTTACATCTTTACTAGATTTGCATCACTTCTTTTACATTAATAAAATTAGAGGATTGCACATGCTTCTTTTTGGATGCCAAAATTTTTTTTTTTCAATTATTCTAGTTCCTTGTTGTTGAATGGGATTCTAAGCTTCAGATTTTGAAAACGGAGAGTTTTGAAAAACCTCAGAGCTAACACCAATGAGCTTAAACATAACAGATGAGAGCTAATGAGATAGAGCTAAGCTACTTCACCACTTCCATAAGTCCACGTCTCCACCCAAGCCTAGACATCCCAACATTGCCCAGATAGGTGTCCCATCTTGACCTGCAAGATTTACACAGAATTGCAAAATTGGAAGAGGTTTAAGAATGAACAGATTGTAAAACGCAAAACTTATAGCAGCAAATTGGGTTGCAAGTGAGCACTAACCATCATGAATAAAAAATGGGTACACAAAATTGGCAAGAGATAAACTTGTTTCCTGAAACGCAGCTATGAGTGACGACGATCAATCTCTCCATTTTTTACACAATTAAACTTGAACATGTGCATAACCAAGGTTTGGAATCCTACTGAAATCAGGAATAGGCCCTTGTAAGTTGCAGTTCCTCAAACTCCTGAAAGAAACAACAAAAACACAAAGATATTCAATCTTGACATGATTCGTCGTGTTAAATATTAAGAGTTACTTCTCGATTGTCATTCCAAACAACCACCACCATCACCTAATGTGATATAACTTCGGATAGAAACGGGAGATATTCCCTACACAGTGGTTGGAAATATGTGTTTCCCAACGAAAACTATGATTGCCTCTATTAATCACAAATCTTTTGGATTTACACCTCCGTAGTTGGAGCTTTAAATCTGATGTATGAATAAATAGAGATTGTAGTCCTTAAATCACACATTTTTACCTTTAAACTTACTAAAAGACATAGAATCAGAAGCAACACTTACAACTTGAATAGTTTAGACATGTTGCTATATGAATCTAGAATTGTAGTCCCACCAAAGTTGTTGTCACCAGAGGCGAAAAAAATTAAATAGAAGAGAAAAAAAAATCTCAAAATCCAATTAAAATGAACAACGAAAATCCCAAATCACATAACCAAAATAAATAAATAAATAAAACCAACATGCATGAAAGAGAAATAATCAGCGAAAGGAAGGGAATCCATTTGCAAAGAAGGTTTTTGTTTATGAACCTCAGTAATTAGATGTTGTTAACAGCAAGGCGAAGAGCAGAACGTAGCCCAGGAAAATTGAGCCAAAGCTGAGAAAATCGAATCTTGTGAACAGGAAGGCGAGGAGCAGAACGAAGCCGAACAAAATCAAACCCAAGCTTCAGAAAACTAATCTGAATTTTGGTATCTAGATTTTGAAGGGTGCGAACACAGCTTGAATCAGCCAGATGAAGACAAAAATTAAGAGGCCACAGTCGAAATAGAAGCTTGATTGATGATGATTTCTGTTGAGAGTTGTCCCACATCGATGAGAGACAATGTTTGCTATGTGCTTATATAGTCTTGGGTTACTCTTCATATTGCCAATTGGTTTTATGGTGGAACCTAAATTTCATCATGGTATCAGAGCGGGTTGTCTTCGTGTGAAGCCAAACGGCCACTCGTACCCCACGTCACCCAGTTGTTGTCCATGTGTAGGCTTGAAAATCCGCCACACGTGCGGGGGTTGAGAGTTATCCCACATCGTGGTGAGGGACAAGGTTTGCTATGTGATTATATGGTATTGGGCTACTCTCCATATTATCAATTGGTTTTATGGTGAAACTCAATTTCATCAATTTCTATGGTTTCAAGGGTGTCAACACAAGCGGAATCAGAGTGATGGCAAAAACGGATAGCGAGAAACAAACAGAAAAATCCAGAAGACACAACCCAAATAGAGGGTGATTCGATGATGGACGCATGGAGTGAATGGGCAAAACAATCATTCGACTATACAAAAGTGGAAACAGCAAGAAAGACAGAGGAAAAATGGAAGGGTAAAAACGTCCACACACTGGTCATCCACAGTAACCAGGCACTTGAAAATCCGCCACACGTGTGGGGGTTGAGAGTTGTCCCACATTGTGGTGAGGGACAAGGTTTGCTATGTGATTATATGGTCTTGGGGTACTCTCCATATTATCAATTGGTTTTATGGTGAAACCTAATTGCATCAATTTCTATGGTTTCAAGGGTGTCAACACAGGCAGAATCCGAGCGGTGGCAAAAACTGATACCGAGAAACAAACAGAAAAATCCATAAGACACAACCCAAATAGAGGGTGACTAGATGATGGACGCGTGGAGTGAATGAGCAAAACAGTCATTCGACTGTAAAAAAGTGGAAACAGCAAGAAAGACAGAGGAAAAATGGAGGGGTAAAAACGTCCACACACTGGTCATCCACAGTAACCAGGCCGGTTGAGTTTTAGTATACACGATATATATATACTCACACACACACACACACATACATACATACATACATACATACATACATATCAAATAAGTTTATTTGAGGGACACTTTGTGGTTTTAACAATCCATATGTGTGTATATATATAGCTACAGTAAGGGTGTGTTGGGACAAAATTGAGGTTTTAACAATCCATATGTGTGTATATATTTATTTCTTGTGTGTGAATGCATCTGAGCAAAAAGTTAGGGGAACTCATAATGTGCTTGGACAAAAGCAAAGCAAAGTATCACACATAATGATAAGAAACCAGTTGGAACTATCTCAATTCCCACGCAAGAAATATACCTTATCATAAGAATGAATCCATTGCTTTTTATATACCTTATCATAAGGAAGCATCATCATCATCATTATTCATACTATCTCAATTCCCCTGCACTCACCTTATCAAGAAAGAAAAAAGGCAAGAAGATGGCTGACCTTGCATTTCCGTTGGCAAGCAGACTCATTGAAAAGCTCACCTCCATTGCTTCTGAGGAGATTTGCTTGGCGTGGGGAGTTAAAGCGGATCTGCAAAAGCTTGGATACACCATGTCCATCATCAAAGACGTGCTCTTAGATGCCGAAGAGAAGCAGAAACATAATAAGCAGCTACGCAGTTGGCTACAACAACTTAATGATGTGTTCCTTGATGCAGAGGATCTGTTGGACGAGTTTGAGTGCGAAGCTTTGCGAAGACAAGTGGTTCGTGGCAGTGGCACAACTAGAAAGGTACGCCGTTTCTTTTCCCGCTCTAATCCAGTTGCATTCCGCTTGCGAGTAGGTCATGAAATTAAGGACATAAGAGAGCGGTTACACGAGCTTAAAGATGATAAGAATTTTTCTGATCTTCGCACTGTTCATCATCACCCTCATCTCGGTGACCATGTGAGGGGGAACAGGAATACAACCCACTCCTTTGTCCATGCTTCGGAGGTTATTGGTAGAGAAACAGAAAAAAATGAAATTGTTGATCTTCTAATGGTACAGGGCGATGATCATCAAGGTGGGGATAATAGGAATGTGTCTATTATTCCTATAGTGGGATTGGGAGGTTTAGGGAAGACCACACTTGCCAAGTTGGTGTACAATGACGAGAGACTCGTTGGGAGTTTTGAATTAAGAATGTGGCAGTATGTGTCAGTCGACTTTGATGTTACTAGATTGACGAAAGAGATCCTTGGCTCTGCATTAGGTACACAGATCAGTGAAGGGTTGTCTCTGGATCAGTTGCAAGCACAACTACGAGATGCTTTAAAGGATAAAAAATTTCTGCTTGTCCTGGATGATGTGTGGAATGAAGATCGTATCAAATGGAGCGAGTTGAGAGATTTGTTGATAGAGGGGGCCAAGATAGGATCTAAGATTTTGGTGACGACACGGAATATCTCAGTTGCTTCAATCATGAGCACGGTTGGAACATACATAAATTTAGAAGTTCTCTCTTTTGAGGATAGTCTGTCTTTGTTTGTAAAGTGTGCATTTGAAGAAGGACAAGAAAGGCAACATCCAAGCCTCTATGAAATGGGAAAAGATATTGTAAGAAAGTGCGGAGGGGTTCCCTTAGCTGTGAAAACCTTAGGGAGTCAACTTTACTCAAAGACCGATGAGCGTCAGTGGAAATTGATTAGAGATTCTGAGATATGGGAATTAGAACAAGAGGGAGATGGTCACATTCTACCTGCTTTGAAACTGAGTTATACTCAATTGCCCTCTCATTTGAAGCAGTGCCTTGCTTGCTGTTCAATTCTTCCAAAGAATTACAGTGAATTTGATAGCAGGGAATTGATCAATAATTGGATGGCACATGGAATCCTTGAATCTCGTGATCATGGGAATATGGAGTTGGAAGATGTTGGTGAGCTATATTTCAAAGAGTTATGGGACAGATCTTTCTTTCAAAATGTTAAAGATTACACTTTCCGCTATAGATTTGATATGCACGATGTCATCCATGACCTTGTACAATCAGTCGCACAAGGTGAGAGTTTTATAGTAGACTCTGCAGGCACCAAAGGCGTCTCTGAAAATGTTAGACATCTAACATTTTTGGAAGTTGGCCAAAACGTTTCAACAACCTTGCAAAAGTTGAACAAAGTGCGGACTATACAAGTAGAGAGTTGTGAAAATATTGATGAATCCTTCCTCAGCACTTGCATTTCAAGATTCAAATATCTGCGAGTGCTTAAGTTAACCAATGCATCTTGGGAATTGTTGCCGAGTTCCATTGGTTCTTTGAAGCATTTGAAAACTCTGAGTCTCAGTAGATGCGTGAATCTTGAAGAGTTGCCTAGAGACATGAGGAAGTTGATCAGCCTTAGATACCTTGATTTTACCACAAAGCAATCAAGTTTTCCAGATAATGGAGTGGGATGTTTGACATCACTTCGAAATCTTTCTATTTTTGAGTGCAGTTATCTAACTTGTTTGCCTCGTGATACAAGTTATCTTGCGTCATTACGCACTCTGATGATAGGAAATTGTAAACAACTTGATTTGGTGATGGAAAACTATCAAGGAATTCCACTAAGGTTCCAAAAATTGGGGATTCGGAAAGTACCACGAATGGCGACATTGCCTGAATGGTTTCAAGGAGCCACAAACACACTACAAGTCTTGGTTATTAGGGATTGTGAGAACTTGGAGTCATTACCTGGGTGGTTGACGAGTTTCACATCGCTTAGAAGGCTTGTCCTCACTTCATGTCCCAAACTGTTGTCTTTGCCAGATGAGATGCATCGCCTCACTGCCTTAACAGAAGTTCGGATCAGAAATTGTCCTGATCTGGAGAGGAGATACCAGCGCGACACAGGAGAAGATTGGCCAAAGATTTCTCATGTTCCAAATGTTTATTTTTTGGATTGAATCATGGGCGCTGTCTTTAATG
The DNA here is from genome assembly GCF_916048215.2 of Malus sylvestris. Lineage (NCBI taxonomy): Eukaryota > Viridiplantae > Streptophyta > Magnoliopsida > Rosales > Rosaceae > Malus > Malus sylvestris. Next base: position 8,070,552 of record NC_062273.1, read on the forward strand.
CCGGCAGCCTCTTAGTGTCTCTGTTTGTGTTTGTGTTTGTTTTTGTATAGTCTAATATTTTCTTGTTTCTGGGTTGCTTGTATTTTGTTCCAGCCGATGTAAATTATGTTAGTGTATTATTTCAGTAGTAGAAACATGTTAGATTTATTGTAATATTACTCCATTTCAATCGACCTTTTTTTACATCAAACTCCTTCCTTATCAGTCACCCTATTTTGCTTGCTTATTTGTTTCTTTGGAAGCTCTATTTTTTCAGAAACGGAATTCTCTGATCTAGTAGTTCCAACTGTTGGTTGGTGATTTCACCGTCACCAAAGCCGTTCCATTGTTACAACTAGCAGTTAAAGCTTGGCCATGGCGGAGGCGGCTTCCCTGTTAGTTTTCGGCTGACCGGAAGATTTAACTAAGCAAATCGAAAGCTTTAATTTTGCTGACAGTTTACATCAGACCAGCAAAGCTAGGTGCTCACACATGAACAAGATAGACCATCAAATTTTAGGGACAAATATTACATCAGACCAGCAAAGCTTTTGACTAAAAACTGCATCTTTAGCACGGATCTGCGCAAGTTACGAAACCCAGGTAAAAATAAATTCACTTGTGTTCTGCATTGCTCACCACCTCACTTGGCAAATAGCTTCTACGAAGAAAGGGAAAGTAAAAGAGGACATGGTGGCTTTGCTGACTGGCTATCTTACTAAGCCCATAAAGCCTAGGCCCAAGTTGTTGAAGAAAGGCAACGAAAAACCAAGGGTCAAGATTGAAGTGAGAATTCTACAATGTCGGACAAATCAATTCTATTTTTCGCGTCTCTCTCTAAGAAAAGAAAAATGCAAAATTTCTTTCTATGTTTGGTAAGAATAGCAAAGTATAGAAAATATCATTTTATGGGATATAATGGGTATTTTAAAATTGTTAGATCATCTCTAACTCTTGGTTAAAACCTAAAATTTTTAACGCAGATTTTTCTGCTCCAACCCTTCTGGGTTAAATTTTTAATCCGACATTATTAAAAAATGAATTTAGGATAATTTTTTTTCTTAAAGTAACTTAAAAAAAGTAATATTATGTAGCCTATTCTAATTTAATTTTATGAACATCTTAACCTAAAAATATTTAGGTTCCGATAAATATTGAAAAATCACTAAACCAACACCATGAAACTCGTGGAATGCTATGAAAGAATATGAAACCCATGAAAAAAAAAATTTATTTTTTTTAAATATTTTAGATTGATCGTTAGATCTGTTTTTTTATTTTTTATTATTATTTTTACAGTTGAATTTAATTATATTAGATATTAACTTTAGGATTTAATTAATTTATAAATATAATACTAAAAAATTACACATATGGTGATTAAGCCCACTAACCCACGGAGAATCTTGGTCTGGATTTGCCTCAGAAATGAGTTTTGGGTTAAAACTCATATTTGGCCTAATGGTTGGAGCAAGTTAGGGTGAGTTTAAAACCTAAAAATTGAGTTTTAGTCCAATGGTTGAAATATGCCTTACTGAAGCCAAATTTGTTATAAAGGAAGTTAAAAGGGAAATTTGGAAAACTAGCTAAAATTTAGACCATGAATAGAGTTTTAGCCAATTATTTTTCTTTTGATAATTCTAACCAAAATTTGACATAAAATTACTAAACACCTTGTTGACTGAAAATTAGGGCTGGGTTCGGTTGGCAAACCTTACCAAATTCCTTGTGCCACCTGCCAACCACATGTACATAATTATCGAAAATCAGTTACCGTTAGCCAACCGTCTTCTTGTGGTTGCCAAAAATTAGTTCAGCCAAAATTATTAGGTAGTTCGGTTAGTAAATGGCACAACCGATGGTTTGCAAATAAGCTACAAAAACAACAGCTCAAGACTATGCGTCAACCCGTAAACAACAAACTAGAAAAGAGAAAAAGAAGTTGCTGCTGCAATTTTTCAATTGATGATAAGCCAACATAATCATAACTTAGCAAATTAAAATGAAAATCAAATCAAAACTTAATAAGCCAACACCAATGTCAGCAAACATAATCCAGATAGTTATAAGTTCACAAACTCAAAAGTCTAACAAATATATAATTGTCTAAATTCAATTGTAGCAACTAATGCATAAACAAAAAATTCAAAACTCAAAAGTATGGTACTAGTTATAAGATCCCCTTATTATAATCCCAAAACAAATAACTTGTTGTTTTGATAATGCAACATCACTGAAGTAGCAGTGACCAATGCATGTGAAATCTTCCATGAATCAATTCAATTCAATTCAAATGTTACATACAAAAAAGTGGGGTAAATTACATAATACCCCCTCAGGTTTAAGGTCTATTACAACCCCATACATCTTTAAAACATTTCACTTTCATACATCACCTACTATTTTATTTCAATATAGTACATTCGTTACATTTTCCATCCATTGATCCGTTAAAAGCTGACGTAGCTGACACATTTGTATCACGTGGCTGCCACCTGTGTGCCACGTGACAATTTTTTTTTAATTTAAAAAAAACCTGAATCTTCTCAAAAAAAAAAAAAAAAAAAAAACTGAAAACTGAAAAAAGCAGAACCCAGCCTTCCCCGCAACCCCAATTCTCCCTCCTGAGTCGAGCTGAGCCTTCCAACTACCTCCCTCTTCTCCACTCTCTTCACCTAATCCCTTGTTATCGTGTCCGCCTCCAAACGCGATTTTGTTAATCGAGCCCGAGAGCTAGCTGTAGGTGGAAGATCCGGCCGGGTTGAAAACCAGGTCAGATTGCTGGTAGCAATTGGAGCATGATGTCGGCGATAAGGTGGGTGAGGGTGAGATAGTGGTTGAAGGTCGAGAACTAGGGATTTTGGGGGGGTTTGGGGTTCAAGAGAGAAAGTGAGAAGAGTGGAGGAGGGTCGGGTAATTGAAGCCATAGTTGCTTAGCAAGTACTTGTTCAGCAGCAAAACCCTAATGTTGGACGACTACCAGGCGGTAACGAGTCCGATCGTGAACAAGCGGCTTTTCCCCTTCATCTTCTGAGGTGGGTCACAACCGAACGACGGAGATTTGTGGAAAAAAACCCAGAAGGCGTTAGATTTCAAGTGGGGGTGGGATCTTCTAGGGTTGGGGCATTGGTGAAAACCCAGGTGCAGAATGAAGAATTGGGTTATGTAGAAACATGGGTCGGCCTTGGGTTTTGGTTTTGGGGATTTTGGGGGGTTTGGGGTTCGATGGATAGAGTAAGGAGAGTGAGGGAATGAGATTCTGGTTTCAGTATTTTATTTTTTTGTTAAGAAGATTCAGGTTTTTTTTTTAAAAAAAATTAAATATTTTTTTTTTACCACATGGCACACATGTGGTAGCCACGTGGTACAAATGTGTTAGCCACGTTAGCTCTTAATGGATCAATGGATGGAAAATGTAACGGAGGTACTATATTGAAATAAAATAGTAGGTGAGGTATGAAAATCAGTTACCAAATTCCTTGTGCCACCTGCCAACCACATGTACATAATTTTCGAAAATCAGTTACCGTTAGCCAACCGTCTTCTTGTGGTTGCCAAAAATTAGTTCAGCCAAAATTATTAGGTAGTTCGGTTAGTAAATGGCACAACCGATGGTTTGCAAATAAGCTACAAAAACAACAGCTCAAGACTATGCGTCAACCCGTAAACAACAAACTAGAAAAGAGAAAAAGAAGTTGCTGCTGCAATTTTTCAATTGATGATAAGCCAACATAATCATAACTTAGCAAATTAAAATGAAAATCAAATCAAAACTTAATAAGCCAACACCAATGTCAGCAAACATAATCCAGATAGTTATAAGTTCACAAACTCAAAAGTCTAACAAATATATAATTGTCTAAATTCAATTGTAGCAACTAATGCATAAACAAAAAATTCAAAACTCAAAAGTATGGTACTAGTTATAAGATCCCCTTATTATAATCCCAAAACAAATAACTTGTTGTTTTGATAATGCAACATCACTGAAGTAGCAGTAACCAATGCATGTGAAATCTTCCATGAATCAATTCAATTCAATTCAAATGTTACATACAAAAAAGTGGGGTAAATTACATAATACCCCCTCAAGTTTAAGGTCTATTACAATCCCATACATCTTTAAAACATTTCACTTTCATACATCACCTACTATTTTATTTCAATATAGTACATTCGTTACATTTTCCATCCATTGATCCGTTAAAAGCTGACGTAGCTGACACATTTGTATCACGTGGCTGCCACCTGTGTGCCACGTGACAATTTTTTTTTAATTTAAAAAAAACCTGAATCTTCTCAAAAAAAAAAAAAAAAAAAAACTGAAAACTGAAAAAAGCAGAACCCAGCCTTCCCCGCAACCCCAATTCTCCCTCCTGAGTCGAGCTGAGCCTTCCAACTACCTCCCTCTTCTCCACTCTCTTCACCTAATCCCTTGTTATCGTGTCCGCCTCCAAACGCGATTTTGTTAATCGAGCCCGAGAGCTAGCTGTAGGTGGAAGATCCGGCCGGGTTGAAAACCAGGTCAGATTGCTGGTAGCAATTGGAGCATGATGTCGGCGATAAGGTGGGTGAGGGTGAGGTAGTGGTTGAAGGTCGAGAACTAGGGATTTTGGGGTGGTTTGGGGTTCAAGAGAGAAAGTGAGAAGAGTGGAGGAGGGTCGGGTAATTGAAGCCATAGTTGCTTAGCAAGTACTTGTTCAGCAGCAAAACCCTAATGTTGGACGACTACCAGGCGGTAACGAGTCCGATCGTGAACAAGCGGCTTTTCCCCTTCATCTTCTGAGGTGGGTCACAACCGAACGACGGAGATTTGTGGAAAAAAACCCAGAAGGCGTTAGATTTCAAGTGGGGGTGGGATCTTCTAGGGTTGGGGCATTGGTGAAAACCCAGGTGCAGAATGAAGAATTGGGTTATGTAGAAACATGGGTCGGCCTTGGGTTTTGGTTTTGGGGATTTTGGGGGGTTTGGGGTTCGATGGATAGAGTAAGGAGAGTGAGGGAATGAGATTCTGGTTTCAGTATTTTATTTTTTTGTTAAGAAGATTCAGGTTTTTTTTTTTTTAAAAATTAAATATTTTTTTTTTTACCACATGGCACACATGTGGTAGCCACGTGGTACAAATGTGTTAGCCACGTTAGCTCTTAATGGATCAATGGATGGAAAATGTAACGGAGGTACTATATTGAAATAAAATAGTAGGTGAGGTATGAAAGTGAAATGTTTTAAAGATGTTGTATGAGGTTGTAATAGACTTCAAACATGATGGGGTATTATGTAATTTACCCAAAAAAGTATGATTAGAATAAGAAGTAATATTGAATATAAATTAAAAATATTAATATTAGATTGAAGTACTATAATTAGAATTAGAAAAAATATAGCAGTACTTACATTTTTCCAATTCTTCACATGTCAAGCATGTAGAAAATACCAAAAATATCTATATATATTGGTATGTATGGCATACCGCCGGTAAACAAAATCCAATACCAAAGCAATACCATTAATTGTCGGTTCAGTATAATGTCATCCGATTATGAAAAAAAATGCCAAAACTATATCATACCATTATGAACCTACCAGTATGGCTCGGTCTGTAAATCGGTTTATGGCAAAATTTCCCACCCCTATTGAAAATTGCTAAAGCAATATTCTGTGAAACATAAGGTTGCGCGGTTGGACTGCATCCCGCCCTTCAAAATGCACAGTAATTGGGGGAGGGATGTGGCCTGGGCACCCAACTTGGGACTGCCAAAGTCCACAATCGTGAGTGCTTCATAGGATGGAATAGTGGTGATTTGGACTATGGCCAAGAAAGGCGAGCAATGAGAGGGCAAGGTTTTCAAGGATTTTTAACACCGTCGAAATTTGCTGGCGGTGGCTTATGGAAATAACAATGTAACATTGTGGAAAGAATCGGTCGATAGTGAGTGGCAACAAGCAAGCACAGTCGATCGTATGTGTTTTTACTCCTGATGTATCTGTTTCTGATTTACTTTTTTGTTTTGTTTTTTTTATTTCTTGGTGAAATGGTAATGGTGCTTGTGTTGCTGGGTGGGCGTTGTGTTAGATGAGACTTGATATATTAAGATTATACACCAAGTCCATAAGATGAGATCGTTCAAGCAATTAAACCACAACCGATTTGTTTAATTAAGAACAACAGAAATACAAACTGACCTGTAGATGAGAAGGATGATGCAGAAGCCATTCGATCTTGAAAACACAAAAACTTCTCCTCTCTGGCAAGATCTCAATACTCAATCAAATAATAGGTATATGATTCTCAAAAGAGTTCGTACTTGTGAGAGCAGCAGCCCATGCTATTTATACTAACAATTAGATTGCCCTATTACAATCCTATCAGGAATACCAAACTGTAATCCCTTTCCAAGTATGAGTTCTATACTCCGAGCAAATTGAATTCTATAATGACTAAAACAACTCCAACACTTTGTGCAGACTTCTTCGTACTAATTCAATTCACTTAATGATTATCACAAGTCTTATAAGAATCACACTCATACTCTAACACGTTGTACATAGAGAAGAAAGTTGAAAAGAGTTCTTGGAGAGGAGGGCTAACAACAATGATCGGGGATAAAAACATTGCAATATAGAAGATATAGTTTTGTAATAATTTAGATAAGAAGGGACAATTTAGTATTTTCATGTTAGGTTTTGGTTAGAATAATGAAAATCATAATAGCTGATTAAAATTCTATACATGATATAAATTTGGACTATTTTTCCAAATATCCCAAGTTTATACAAGGGGCAAGGGGTGGAGAGATTCACTTTCCCTCTATTTTCTCATGACCCATGAAATCATTTCACGAGTGTGGACTTGCCGAACATGGGAAAGTTGTGATATCATGTCTTTAAATTTATTATTTATTTGTTTTGCAATTTTGAGAATAGTGATTCAAAGGTCATATTTGGTCATTTGAAATTTCACTTTGGTGTGTGCTCAAAATAGATGGATGGAGCTCATAAACATGGTGGGGGTATACTTAGGACCTTAACTTGAGACAGTAGCCATGGCCGTTGATTAGGGCTCATAAACATAATGAGGGGTACTTGGTGTTCTTGTATCGAGGCAGTTGTTGTGACCATTGAGTATGTTGGATTGGTGGCCAAATTGTAGTGGGCCACTTATTCACCCAATAGCCCATTGAGTGGGTTTTTTATTTGGCCCATGTGAAAGCCACAGGGTGACTTCTAGGCCTCGTTTGGCACACCGTATAGAGCACTGGATAGGACTAACTATATGGAGCCGGTTGTTTGGTGCCCTCCCGTATTGAATAGTCACCGGATTAATTTAGTCAGTCTGCCAATTTAATAGGGTATACACCTGCATAATAAACCTTTTCCAAAAGGAGTGGATTATTAGTCCAGTTCCCTTCCCTCTCTCTCGCACTTCGTTCTCCACGACACCTCCTCTCGCCGTTGTCGTTCTCCCCGTCGTCGTTCTTGTCGGCACCGTCAACGCCTACGGCCGCCACGTCTTCCTCTGCTACAAGAGCCCCGAGGCTTGGCCGTCGCGCGTCGAAGGCTCTAAGTCCTGGGCGTCGCATGTCTTCCTCTGGGCTTCTTCTGCAACTAGGGAGGGATTCTTGACTGAAATTGCAGCGGAAGAAGAAGAAGGGAGAGAGCGGGATGGAGTTTGGTGGGTGCGGCAGAGAGAACTGGGGAACAAAAGAAATGATTTCATTTCTTCTGCAACTGGGTCTTGCAAAGAAACATGGTGTATTTGCAGAGGTTCTTGACTGAAATTGCAAGGGAAGAAGAAGAAGGGAGAAAGAGGGAGGGAGTCCCAGGGTGAGGCGGAGAGATGGGGAACAAAAATGATGATTTTTTTTTTAATTTTATTTTAAGTTTGATTTAAATAAAGATTTTGTTTGAATTCCTCATATCCGGTATAATACCAAACACATTATAAATAATACGATTATTAGTCCGATACTGCACCAAACGCCCGACTAATTTAGTCAGTACTATCCAGTGGCTATTTATCCTATCTGACAGAAATAGTCAGTACAGTCCGAGCTGTCAAATGAGGCCCTAGGGTTTCAATTGGCAGCAATTGCTACCTTTTGGTTGTAGAAGCATAGCAGCAGAGAAAAATAGAAAAAAAAGGGTGTCGCAGCCCCAATTTGAAGAGAAGAAGAAAGTGCTCCTCTCATTTTGGTTAGCACTCATTCAACTAAAGTTGTATTTGTTGTAATAGCTTTGAGCTTTGTATAAATAAGAAATTAATCACTATATTTCTTTCTCTATTTGTTTCTTTGGTTCTTTGGTGTGTGTGAGCTATTGTGTGTATGGGATTTTGGGTTGTGAGATTGCCAATATTTTGTAAACTCTCATTTGTTTGATAGTGGATTGTTGGGTGAGCTCCTACTGCTCCGAGGATGTACTCCAGTTACACTGATTGTTGAGGAACCTCGTTAAAATCTTGGTGTCTTTTATATTTTGTTCTTGCATTCAATTTGATATATTTCCTATGGGTTAGCTTGAGTTGGTTCTAATTGGTTTGATGTTATCCTAGCACAAGAATTGGTCTCAAAGCACTGGTTGCTCTTGGGTACCGTCTAGTTGCTAAAGATGTTAGACGAGCAAGATGAGAATCCTTTTGGAAGCAGCTCTGGGTTTGCAAGAACTACGGTGCAAAATGCGAAGTTTGAAGTGAAAAAATTTGATGGCACAAACAACTTCGGGATGTGGCAATGTGAGGTCAATGATGTGTTGGCTCAACAAGATCTACTTGCTGTTGTGGGAGAAATGAAATTTGTGGGCTTGCTCTACAATTCGGTTGTGCCTTGCAAAAATTCAGAAGTATTTTGTGATGCGGAAGACATTGGCAAATGTGTTGTGGCAAAAATTAGAAGACAAATACATGACGAAAAGTGCAGAGAACCGGCTACACTTGAAGAAAAAGCTCTACCGCTTCCAATACAAAGAATGTACAAAAATGATTAGACACCTTGACGCTTTTAATAAGTTGATTGCCGATTTTATGAATTTAGATGAAGATATTAAGGATGAAGATAAGGCCTTAATATTGTTAAATTCCGTGCCGGACTCTTATTAGCATTTTGTTACCACTGTTATGCATGGTAAGGAAACTATAAAATTTGAAGATGTGTCAAATGCCTTGATGAATTATGAGATGAGGCATAGAGATAAGAACCATGATAATACCTCTGAAGCTTTATTTGTTAGAGGTAGATCATCGGAGAGGAGATCCTTCTCTAGTAAGAAAAAATCACAGTCTCGACCTAGATGAAATTCTAAAGGTAGAAAAAAACTTGGAAATGGATGAATGTGTTTTTTGTCATATTAAGGGCCATTGGAAGAAAGATTGTCCTAGGTTAAAGACCAAAAGCAAAATGAGTTCTGAAGCTAATGTCGTTGAGCTTGAAATTGATTTTTTTGATTTTGCTTTAATTGCTTCCTCATCATTTGATTGTGCTACTAAGTGGGTGTTGGATATGGGTTATACTCATCATATGACTCCTCATAAGGATTGGTTTTCAAGCTTGAAAGAGTTTGATGGTGGTGTCGTTTTCATGGGAGATGACAATCCTTGCATAACAAAAGAGATCGATACAGTTCATTTGAAGTTGCATGATGGCATGGTTAAAGAGTTGACATGTATCAAATTTGAAAAAAAATCTTATTTCTTTGGGCACTTTAGAATCCAAAGGCTTCAGGTTTCATTCAAATGGGCAGACATTAAAAGTTACTTATGGTGCACTTGTTGTGATGAAATCTTCTCGATGTGGTCATCATTTGTATTTATTGCAAGGAAGCACTGTAACAGGTGAAATGTCTGTAGTCTAAAAAAATATGGGCACATCTGATTCAGATACTACTAAACTGTGGCATATGAGATTAGGCCATGTCGGTGAGAGAGTTTTACAAGGGCTTGTGAAACAAGGTCTTCTAAACGATGCCACGACTTGTAAGCTTGATTTTTGCGAGCATTGTGTCTTGAGGTAGTAAACTAGAGTGAAGTTTGGTACTGCAATACATTAGACGAAGGACATTCTTGATTATGTGCATTCAGATGTTTGGAGTCCTACAAAGACTCATTCTTTGAGTGGTAGACGTTGGTTTGTGACATTTGTTGATGATTATTCAAGGTCTTGGGTCTATACTATGAAGCACAAGAGTGAGGTATTGAGCATTTTCTTGGGTTGGAAGAAAATGGTTGAGAACCAGACTGGGAGGAAGATTTAAATTTTGCGATCGGATAATGGTGGAGAATACACATTCGATCCTTTCTTTAAAGTTTGCAAAGAGGAAGGGATTGTGAGCCATTTCAGTGTTTGGGGAACTCCATAACAAAATGGAGTTGCAGAAAGATTGAAAATCGAACCTTGCTTGAGAAGGTTAGATGTATGTTGTCTCAATCGGGTTTGAGCAAGTCATTTTGGGGCAGAGGTTGTTACTTATGCATGTCACATCATCAACTGGTTACCCTCAGTTGCTGTTCAGGGTAAGACACCAATGAAGGTATAGACTGGAAAACCTTCTATTGATTATGATTATATTCGTATTTTTGGTTCACCTGCTTATTTTCATGTAACTGAAAATAAACTTGATCCTAGAGCCAAAAAGGCTATCTTTCTTGCTTTTAGTAATGGTGTCAAAGGTTACAGGTTGTGCCCAGAGATGAAGAAACTTGTAATCAGCAGAGATGTGACATTTGACAAAAAAAGTATGTTCAGAGACTCTGAGAAGAATGTGAAAGATGTTCAATAGGTAGAGCTTAAAAAAAATTCCTCTAATACTTTAAATCCTATTTTCGCTGATGTCAAAGCCATTACAAGTGAAGAAGTGGGAGACCAAGAGGTTGTTGAAGAAGTTGAACTTGAAGATTCTATTCTAGATGATGAGCAAGTTTCACCTCAAGAGACTATTGCCAAGAACAGAGGAAAGATAAATATTACCAAGCCAACTCGGTATAGTGATTATGTTTCTTTTGCTCTTCCTATTATCACTAATGAGATTCCATCCAATTTTGAGGAAGCTATTGAGAGTGAAGAAGTGGTGCAATGCCATGGGTGATAAGATGAATTCTCTTTTGAAGAACAAGACTTGAGAGTTAGCTAAATTGCCTAAGGGTAAGAAAGTTATCGTTTGCAAATGAGTGTATGCCAAGAAGGAAGGTGTTGATGAGAAAAGCAATGTGAGATTCAAAACAAGATTAGTTGCTTAAGGGTATGCACAAAAGGAGGGCATTGACTACAATGAAATCTTTTCTTCGGTTGTGAAGCACTCTTCAATTCGCATTATGTTAGCTCTTGTTGCACAATATGATCTTGAGCTTGTGCAACTTGATGTGAAGATGGCTTTCCTACATGGTGATTTGAATGAAGAGATCTATATGTGTCAACCAAATGGGTATAAAGTGAAAAGGAAGGAGAATTTGTTTTGCAAGTTGAAGAAATCACTTTATGGCTTGAAGCAATCTCCAAGACAATGGTATTTGAGGTTTGATAAATTTATGAGAGACCAAAATTATCCTAGAAGTCAATATGATCATTGTGTGTACTTCAAGAAGTTACAAGCTAGGTCTTTCATTTATTTGTTGATATATGTTGATGATATGTTGATTGCCTCAAAGAATGTCGAAGAGATTGAGGAATTGAAGAAGCAAATGAAAAATGAGTTCAAGATGAAGGATCTTGGTGAAACAAAGAAAATCCTTGGCATGGAGATCACTAGAGATAAACAGAAGGGTTTGGTATGCTTGAATCAAAGACAATACCTTGAGAATTTGATTTGGAAGTTTGGAGTTCATGATTCAACCAAACCAGTTAGTACCCCTTTGGCTCCTCATTTTAATTTGAGTTTTCTACAATGTCCTAAAATTGATCAAGATAAGCTGCAAATGAAAAATATACTATATGCAAATTTGGTTGGTAGTTTGATGTATGCAATGGTATGCTCTAAACCGAATATTGCTCATGTAGTTGGTATGGTGAGCCAATATATGCATAATCCTGATAAAGAGCATTGATATGCAGCTAAGTGTATATTGAGGCATCTTCATGGTACACGAGATGTTGATTTATGCTTTGAGAATGATGACTATGGTATTGGCAACTTTGCAGTTAGTTATGTTGATTCTAATTATGCAGGTGACTTAGATAGAAGGAAGTCTACTACAGGTTATGTATTTACTATGGCTAAAGGGCCAGTTTGTTGGAGGTCCATTTTGCAATCCTCTGTTGCCTTGTCTACTACATAAGCTTAATATATGGTAGTTGTTTAAGCTATAAAGGAGGTCATTTGGATACATGGACTGATTAGAGATTTGAGGGTTGATCAAAAGCAAGTGGAGGTGCATTGTGATAGTCAAAGTGTCATTTATTTGGCTAAGTATCAGGTTCATCATGCGAGAACCAAGCACATAGATGTGTGTTATCACTTTATTCGTGAAGTTTTTGGTGAAGGGGATATCATTCTACAGAAGATTCCAACTAAAACCAGCCCCGCTGATATGTTGACTAAAGTTGTTGGTATAGCCAAGTTTGTTCATTGCTTGAACTTGGCTCACATTTTGCCTATATAAAGAAGGCGTTAAGCAGTAGGAGTTTTTTTTTTTTTTAGCATTTGGCTCGGCATGAGTTGTTCTCTTGCTAGTATATGGGAGTGGTTTTTTATGTTGATTGTTGATTATGTTGGTTTGGCTCGTCATGGCGCTTTCGGAATTGGCCAAGGTGGAGATTGTTGGATTGGTGGCCAAATTGTAGTGGGCCACCTATTCACTCAATAGCCCATTAAGTGAGGTTTTTATTTGGCCCATGTGAGATACTCTTATGTTGTTGAACTATTATGTTGATACTCTTATGTTGTTGAACTATTGATTTTAGTCATGTCTCTGGTTCCAGGTGTGATAAAAGCCAACCTTTCCCATCCTCAAGCTCTCTTTCCTACATATTACGTTAATTGTCAAGGTGGTCTTTTCACTCTTTTGTATTCAAGTTTGAATTTGGGACGTATCGGTGACACTACTTTTTTTTACACAACTTTTGACATAAGTTTTTATGGGACCCACATCGTAATGTATTGCAATGATCCGAACCTTCTAATTTTTAGGCCTTTCCTTAAAGATCTTGTATACCAAAAATCATCCAAATCTAAAATTATATGACTGTTGCATTAAGAGTTTAGGGTTTCATTGTAAAACCGTATTTATCTATTTTCTTCACTACAAATGAATGTCTTAATAGATTTGGATTTGTTTAATTTTTTTAAGGATGATCTATAAATGATGTTCTAAAAGATAAAATGTAATACCCTGGAAAATTTAAAATATATGAAAAATTTATTGATAAGTGAAAAAAAAACGAAAATGCCCCTCGTTGATTAAATGTAATTTTACGAAGACGTATTTTATCCTTGTATATTTTATCATATTTCTTGACATATCGGGATAGAGGATGATTCCACAAGCGCGTAAGCGAAAACCATTCGTGAAACAGAGTTATAATGAAGAAGTTATTAACGATCAAACACCTAATCAACCTCCCCTCTATCATTTCCAGCCCAAATTTGATGAAAATTGGCTTGGAATTTATGAAAACCGCACCGATGGGTGCGGCGGCCCATGCCTTCGATCCATCATTTTTGAATCGTTTTCATTCGATCACCACCAACTATAGCATCCTCTTGATCCCAAAAACAAAGCCCAAGCCTTGGTTGGGGCGGCGGAGCACCGGAGGTGGCAGATCGAGGCCACCCAAATTCTAAGGTTCTGGCGGTTCGTGGCCAAATTCAGGTATTTTCAGGCCGAATTGGACCTCGGCCCAGGTAGGAAAAATGTTCCTCTCCTTGAGTAGTACATTTTTACAAAATTTGGTAATTTTTGGAAATAGTTAAATTTTCCGACGAGTCAGGCCAGTGAGCCAACGCTACTATTTTATGTGTATTTCGATATTCCAATTACGTATTTGGCATCCATTTGAGGTATTTCGATTATTAACACGAATGATGATATTTCGGTTAATTGAGTATTTTTTAAAATGGATTTAGAAATTGAATTTGTGAACTACGAATGGCTTAATCCCTTCATAGGGTACGTAGGCAGTCTAACGAGAATGTTAGATGCAGCCATAAAATAACCCAAATTTTAATATTGTGCTTGATTTTTTTTTTTTTGGAAAGAGATTTATTATGGTTAATAGCATAAAGATTAACCATGATATTTATTTTGGCCTATCACTGGATTTAGCTTCCAAATAAGAATTTTGGGTCGTTACAAAAGTGGTATCAGAGCGAATGATCCTGCTCTACAATATGCAACATTCTCGAGTTCTTGTTGGTGTGAAATATGATTAGCATTGAGATTGCATTATTTCAAATTCCTATGCATAAGGGGCATTTATGAGAAATGCATATATATTGTGAATCTCTCAATGGCAAGAGAGTGAATGTATGTATGTACTCGTGTTCTTGATGGTGTGAAAAATGATTGCAATGATATTCCATTATTTCATAAGTTCTATGAATAATGAGGCATTTATGTGAAATGCATATATGTATTGTGGATTACTCACGTGTGTGGTTGTGAGTATAGGTTCCTGTGGATTGTAAATGTAGGTTCTATAGATGATTTTGATGACCTGAGAGTTAAAGGGACTGTGAGGTTCCCCTGGGTTTCGATCCCCTAAACCTTCAGAGGGTGTTATGCGGACATGCTACTCTTGCGGGATAGTCTATGTGGTATAGATGTTGGAAAATGGACACTCCTGGATTGAGAGGCACTAGGAGTGAGGGGCACCACACACTGCCTTGGGTTTCGATCCCCTAAACCTCTGGAGGCCTACACGGCCGGACTTGTACCATATCTCGTGGGGAGGGTACTTGGTTTTAGGGTGTAGGATTAAATGGACACTTTTGTTACCCTACTTCATGATGTGGTGGTTAGATTGAAGTGAGGGTAATGGGCTGCGCAACCGGTCATCAAGTTGGATTATGTTGGCACACGAATTTTGAAGGTGAATCGTGGTGACGACTATGTATAGCCAATGATGGTAAGTGATTTTACCAGTGATTGTGATTAGAAATTCTAATGATTTTGGCTGGAATTTCTGATATTTGATTTGCCAATTTTAATGGTTTGACTTGAAATGTGATATTCACTTAGCCACTGATGATTATGGCTTGGTATTTTGGTATTTATCTGGCCGATGATGGCTACGGCTTGAACTTATGATATTTGTTTTGCCACTGATGAAAATGGCAAAAATTTTCTGATGTTGATTTCGCCAGTGATTGTGGCTAGAAATTTTGAGGAAGAATCGTGATAACAGCTGTA
Source organism: Malus sylvestris (assembly GCF_916048215.2). Lineage (NCBI taxonomy): Eukaryota > Viridiplantae > Streptophyta > Magnoliopsida > Rosales > Rosaceae > Malus > Malus sylvestris. Next base: position 8,085,865 of record NC_062273.1, read on the forward strand.
TATAGCCAATAATGGTAAGTGGTTTTACCAATAGTAGATGTGGTTTGATATTATGGTATTTATTTAGCCGATGAGAATTATGGCTTGATGTTTGGTATTATTTTTGCCAATGTGTATGGCTCGAATTCCTGATATTATTCTACCAATGAGGGTGTAGGAAATCTAAGTATCAATGATTACCTCGTTGAATTATTTATTTTTGGAGCTTGAATAAAATCGTAGACTGAGGTTATCATTTTATTCACGATAAATGGAATGGTGGAATTAGTTTTCATTCCTTTTTTGTTATTCGAGGGTAGAAATCTCGAGGACGAGATTTATTTTAATGGGGTTGAATGTAATACTCTGGAAAATTTAAAATATATGAAAAATTTATCGATAAGTGGAATAAAAAAATGAAAATGCCCCTCGTTGATTAAACGTAATTTTACAAGGATGTATTTTATCCTTGTATATTTTATCGTATTTCTTGACATATCTAGATAAAGGACAATTCCACGAGCGTGTAGGCGAAAACCGTTCGTGAAACAGAGTCATAACGAAGAAGTTATTAACGATCGAAGTCGAGGACAAAATAGATATTTTCCCATTAATTTCGAAGGCTCCAGAAAATCTGGAGCAATGGGAGTGCCACGTGTGTGGCAGAGATGAAGAGGGAAGGAGAGAAATGAGAGAAATGAGAGATAAGGGGATTGGGGCTGCCAATCAAGAAGAAGAGAAGGGAAGGGAAATGAGAAAAAGAAAATGAGGGAATCAGATCCCTTTGAGGACCCGTGACCCGACCCGCGTCGACAACAATTTCCGACAGGTTTTCCGCCCATTTTTCTGGCGATTCACGGCCTACTACTTCTATCAAACACCTAATCAACCTCCCCTCCATGATTTCCAGCCCAAATTTGATGAAAATTGGCTTGGAATTTGTGAAAACCGCACCGGTTGGTGTGGCGGCCCATGCCTTCGATCCATCATTTTTGAAATGTTTTCATTCGATGACCACCACCTATAACATCCTTTTGAGCCTAGGAAGAAAGCCCAAGCCTTGGTTGGGGCAGTGGAGCACCGGAGGTGATGGATCGAGACCACCCAAATTATAGGGTTCTTGCAGTTTGTGGTCAAATTCAGGTATTTTCAGGCCGAATTGGACCTCAGCTCAGGTAGGAAAAATGTTCATCTCCTTGAGTAGTACATTCCTGCAAAATTTGGTAATTTTTGGAAATAATTAAATTTTCTAGCGAGTCAGGCCAATGAGCCTACGCTACCATTTTATGTGTATTTCGATATTCCAATTATGTATTTGGCATCCATTTGAGGTATTTCGATTATTAACACAAATGATGATATTTTAGTTAATTAAGTATTTTCAGAAATGGATTTAGAAATTGAATTTGTGAACTACGAAGGTTAGATGCAGACATAAAATAACCAAATTTTAATATTGTGCTTGATCTTTTTTGGAAAGAGATTTATTATGGTTAATAGCGTAGAAATTAACCATGATATTTATTTTGGCCTATCACCGGATTTAGCTTCCAAATATGAATTTTGGGTCGTTACATAAACAGTTGGATCGTTAAAATAAATAACAAAGTTGGCACCACAAAAACTTGTATCAAAAGTTGTTTAAAAAAATAGTGACACGAATCCGTGTCATATTATATTAATTAGTTTAGAACATTATATTCTCACATAAAAAGAAGATTTACAATATAAAAGCACTAGAGGTCGTTTCAATTTCTTATTTTGTGTCCAATAACGCACCGACCAGACCGTCGTGATGTAATGCTTCACAGCATATCCTCTTCATTTGCTCTATCGTGTCGTACAACTGCTCTGGCATATTAACTTACAAAATGGAAATATGAAGAAATAATTAATATTTTATTAAATTAGTCAAAGTATGTTATATTATTTATTTTATTGTAATATAAGCGATATGTGAATTGTCGTGGTGATTATAGCCTTCCTCTTTAATTTAAATGTTTCATACAAACTGTCTCCTTCCATTACTGCATAGTAGGGTAATTATTGCATGTACTAATGAAATATAAGTGATATTACAATTTTAATTTACAAAAAAAAAAAAAAAAAGTTTACATCCGAGACGTAATGAGTAAAAGAGAAAAATCATATTCACTAGAAACATTAAAAGATCCACCACTTGCAAAGTCAATTGTTTTCAGGTAAAAAATGGAAATGATAGGTAGATCATATTTTTTGTACTATATTTGTGTACCATTTGATGTGGCAAGTGATGAGTACATACCACATCATTCAATGTATCTATCTCATTGGATGCTGATCATATGCAAGGGCGAAGCCAATAAAGGCTCAAGGTAGTCGATCAGCTGACACTTCTCAAGTTAACAGGTTGTATATTTGCATATCTACAAATTTAATTTTGTATATAACATTCTCAAGACATGACCCTTCTCACTGATTGGACCTTCAATAATACAAAATCTGACATTTACTACTTATCAAATATGCAAATTTTGAGTCTTTGATTGACCCGTATGTTTCTAGAGCTCATATGATATAAAAATTGTAATACGGATGCTATATATGATAATAGTACGTTGTGGTTGAAATAAATTTTCATACAAGTGAAATTTACTAACCTACACGAAGAGATGCACTATTGTTATGGCACCTAATGGGAGACAATCAACTTGGCAAATCTGAGAATTTTGTGCTATAAATTTTTTAACTTCGTCACCAACAGTATTTATCACTTACTATATAAGATGGTAGCTTAATACAATATAAATAACTGGTCTATCTAGCATCACTTACTACATAAGATGTTATAGTGGCAATTTCGTGTGTGCACAAGCTTGTGTGAAGTTATAAATTTCTACATTGAGACCTCCCACGCGGAGGAAGCAATGGATGTGGACCGATGATACACAAAGAGTGATACAATTGTGCGGAGGTTTCCGCTGGGTAGAACTAGAAAGAGAGATTTTGTGAAGGGTGATCGAAGAGAGGATACAATCAGTTTGTCTAAGGCCTTTTAATTTTGACTTTGTATTCAATTTGCACGAATATGAGGATGATGTATATTTGTGATGCTAAATAGGTAGTTCATTGTGATTTCTTGTAAAAGTCTATGTATATTTGTTAAATCATGGTCCTTTTTTAGACTCATTAAAACAATATATTATTGTTATTAGGCCTAATGAGATAGGTTTGAGGAGAGCCCACTAGAGGATAGGAAAGATCAAGACATTGAGCTTACAAGCTAGGCCACGGAACTCAGTAGACAGAGCACTACCACATCAATGAAGAAGACAACCGCTATCAAATGACAGCTCTTGGTCTTGGATTGTAGACCAACAAGAAGGAACCAGCATAGAACCTATAGTACTTTTCGACCACTCAAGACAATTGGCAAGCTTGACAACTTTCAGGCACGAAACTCCAAGAACAGGTCTACATAGAGGTCACTCCGAACCACATGTTGGCCATCGACGACAAAGAAGTCTATTAAAGGGCGTAAAAGTTGTTAAGCCTAACGCTCATTAAAGTGCTTTCTAACTACTTGTGGGCGAGCGTTGTGCTCGGTACGTGTCGATTCGAAAAGACTAGTGGATTGTAGTATTAAGTGGTTTTTTTTTTTTTTGTCAAAGCCTAAGGTATCCCTCACCTCGATGGATAGGACTAACACCAAGTGCCGCTTTGAAAGACTAAAGCAATTTTTAGCTCATTCCTGACCATAGTCAAATGACACACGTTCTCTCAAAGTTTTCAACTAGAGTTTCATTCGCGTAGTATCAAGTAGTTTTTCAATGCTTGTATTAAAAGAGCTTCCAACAAAAAATTTGTTTGGGCTGAAATAGTTTTTACATAAACTATCCAAATTGTTGGGTTTTTCCAACCCATATAATGGGTTGTCCTAAGGCTATTGGGAAATATAGTCTTAGATGATTAAATTGTTTATGCAATTGGAGTTGGTTTCTCAATTGGAGAAGGATTCTAATTAGGGTTTGAAATCCTTATAAAAGAAGACATTTGTTAGTCTATATAAAGGGGCTACTGTACTAGTTTTGGTGAGGGCAAAGTGTGTTCGAGAGAAAAGAAAAGAGATAAAAGTGTATTTCTTGTTCTTTCAGGCTTTTTTGTCAAGTTTTAATCTTAGAGGCTTGGCAACATTATGTGTTGTACTCATTACTCATATAGTGAAAGATTGTTATTGCTGCCCCATGAATGTATGCATATGTAGCTGAACCATGTTAACTCTTGGTGTTGTTTATCTTAGTTATTTTGTTTTCGATTTCTCAAATTTTGTTATGTTTTTTCCATTCCTAAACACGATATTCACAACACAAATAGGCTCTAAATTGTGTACTATCCAAAGAAATGTAATTCATTAATTAAAAAGAATTCTTTGAACATTGTCGAGGTCCTATTACCCCACCAAACAAAAGCCTCCTTTCCTTCTTTGAGTGCCATGCATGTTCAAAGCAGCATGGTTGAAATTGGAGAGTGGACCCTTTGAATAAAACCAAAGCCTAATGCATGAAGAATTGAAGATAAACGAGCTTTTGGTATGAATTTGTAGCATCCAAGCAAAGTCATGTCTATTGTTATATCTCACATTAACCGTTTTTATAAGAAAATAAGAGTTTAAATATTCTAACTTCACTCTAACTAATACTAAGGTTTTTTGTGAAAAAATCTCACACCTGACAGGCAGTTCATGTGGTAATTATCAAGTTTGGGACAATATCGGTGTTGTTGGAAGTGGGCATTTGCCCGGTCTCTCTGATAATTCTACAATGTAAATTAACATTTAAGATGACACAATGTCACACATTGTGGGGAATTTGGATTTGGAAGATTATGAACAAGTTTTGCTTAGTCTTTATAAATAGGGTTAATTTTATTTTCACTAAATACCAAACGTAGTTAAATACCAAAATACCATTGGAGTCTTCACCTAATTTTTTTTAATCAAACGATATATTTACACAAAATGATGTAGTATAGATCTAAACCATCTAATGAGTTAGTTATAATAATTGGTATTGAATTCGCCATCAACAAAAGCTAAACTTAAGATTTTTCACGAGTGAAGTGGAAAAAAATACCATAAATCTGCAGTTATTTTAAATGAAAATTGTAGAACAGCCATGTAGTTCAAAACTTCTCTAAAGTTGATGGGCTCGACCTGTGTGATTTTATTTGGAATAACTGTTAAATATCCATTAAAAAATTTACTTGGACGAAGTATTTATGTTTACTGAGACCTACTACCTTGGGCACATCTAAAATCTTAAATGATAGTAGTTAAACTTAATCGTATATATAGAACAACAATACCTACATATACATGTTTTTTATTTGGCTCCCTCATATACATGTTAATATCAAAAACAACAAATTGCACCAACTCGTGACAATGTTGACCAGAAGATAAACAATTTTATGTTTAGGAGGACTTTATGGTGTGGTGGTCACATTGTGATGTGTTGGTATTAATTCACGAAGTGATTGATATATATATATATATATATATATATATATATATATATATATATATATATATATATATATATCCAGGCTGTATTGTATTAATACAATCTATTTTTATGGTATATTATTTGGCAAATAACTAGAGAGAATAAAATGTGAACTATGCTTAAAGTTAACATGTATTAATGTTATCATTGTCATGTTAGGTAAAATCATTGTCCGTGTAGTTAGAGAATCGGTACACAAAGAAAGGTGGTTCAAAAAAGTCTAGCTTCTAAGCAAAATCTTGTATTGACTTTTGTTTTCTGAACTGTTTTTGTACCGACTGAATTAAATTTGACCCACACAACACAAATGATCAAAGATTCCAATTCATAACTAAAATAAGTTCTATAATTTCAATTTTTTTTTTGTAAGATATTCATGATGGAAATAATACGTATACGAGGATAGTGTGCGTTTATGTGGTTTCGTTAAAATTTTATTGTAGTTTTTAACTAGGTAAAAAGAAAAAGAGTCGCACACCAAATTATCATTACAAGTTATACTATCCTATAAAGGGAGATAACAATCAAGTCAATTAACTCTTCAAACCAAAACCATTTTGCGATCCAACAAATTCCTGAATCGAGCAAAATCTACTCGGACACACAAAAACTCAATTTAGCAATTTAGCGGCCCCGCGGGGGAAGGGGGTGGGGGGCATATTATATGTAGAGTTTCATGATGGTCTATAGAGTCATGAATATATAGACTCATGAATATATGGATGTTAAGACAGTTTATAAAATATATGTGGATTTTAGAAGAGTTTGTGAAACTTTTGTTATCGATTTTAATAGAACTATGCGGATTGACATTTTAGTGACCAATTCATTATTATCCACTTTTATTTTTAAATTTTCATCATTTGAAATTGTGATTATGACCATGACAAAGTGATTGTATGAGGTGGTGGTGACAAGATGGGGTGGAAATGCCATGTGGTGATTGTCACAAGATGGTGGTAGTAAAGGTAGGTGGCAGGCATATTAATAGTAGGGGTGGTGATACTAGTGGCGCCATGGTGTTAGGGTTGGATGGTTGTGATGATGGTGGTAGAGGTGGCAGTCATGGTGATGATGGTGGTAAAGGTAGCATTTATGGTTGGGGGTGGCTACCTTAAGGCGGTCATAGGAGGTTATGGCAATGGTGGAGGCGAGGATGGTAGCGATAGGCAAAGTGTATAAGATTGTGGTAATAGAGGTGGTGGTCATTGTTGTGGTACGATAAAAACGTGGTTGTATGGGTATTGGAATGATCATGGTAAGATGGTGGTGCCGACATGATAGTCGAAGTGGTAGTCATTGCATTATAGTGGGTGATGGAGTATATCATAATAAGTGGAAGAAATGATATTCATCAAAATATTTGGGAGAGAAGTTGAATTTGCCATAACAATAAAATTACCATAAAACACTCAAAGTCCATCAAAATTTGTGACTTTTTAAAATTCATTGAAACCAATAACTACACATGGATTTTTATAAACTCACAAAAAGTCATAAGTGAATACTACAAAATTTTCATAGATTTTTTACAAAAAGTAATAATTTGAGAGTTTATGAAAGTCCATCAAACTCTATACAACATAGCCTATTAGTTTAAAAGGAAATTGTTGACACACAATAAAAAACAATAATTCTTTCCGACACAAGTATGATACACTTTCTTACACATTCGCCAATATAACATTAGACGAAGGACCCATCTATATATATTTATAGATGTGTAAATCTTATGTGTATAAATAATATTGACGAAAAAATAGCATTACTCAATAAAAATATATACATATACATAGAATTTTCAATTGAACATGCAAAAAGGTAGACAAAATTTCAACTTACAATAGAAAAAGTAGGCAAAAAAGTGTAAGTTATCAAATCCAAAGCAAAAAGAATAAAAATAAATAAAAATATTTTAAAAACTAAAAATAAAAAAAGTGGCGAAAAGAAAAGTCCAAATTGGAAAGTAATAAGCCATATAATCCTAAATTCCAAATAAGCAAAAAGAGTAAAGCCAACATGGCCGGTGCCACCGTCACCGGTTCTCTGCCTTAATTTAACGACTCTGCCTGTCAAAGCCAAAACTCTCTCTCTACTTTCTCTCTCTAACCTCTCTGTCATTCCGCTTCCGTTTTGTGTCGTTTGATTTCTTTCTGTTGCTCTCTTCTTCCTCCTCTCATCATTTCATCACCCATAAATTCATATATTTCCATTAATTCTCTCTCTCTCTCTCTCTCTCTCTCTCTCTGAAATTACAAATCTCAAAAGGCTTCACAAAAAAGTTAGAGAGAGAAGCGCACACCCGCAGCAATAATTCACTTTCCTTTCCAACTATCTTCTTCTTCTTCTTCTCTCTCTCTCTTTGTTGCCAGCTTTTGCAGCTCGTCCTTCCCATAACCCATTTCCCCTCTCTCTCTCTCTCTCTCTCTCTCTCTATTATCTCTCACCCCCACCACCCTCCATCATTACAATTACACACAGAGATCCCATTTCAGGTACGTCAATTCTCTCTCTGATCGATTTCATACTCTTTTCAGCTCCATCAATACCAATTTTGCTGTATGTTATCTGGATCTCTCTGTTTTCAAAGCTATTCCAATTTTGCTCTGATCGTTGTTTTGTTTGCAATTCTCGTTTTTTGTTATCTGGGTTTTTATGGTTTTGTTTTAAATTTAATGGGTTCTGGTGGTTTTTGGATGAAGTTCAATATTTGATCTGATGGGGTATGTTGGTTTTTGCCTCCTTATTGATGTTGTTTGATCGGACCTTTTCTTTTCGTGAATATTTCTTGATTTGAGTCCATAAAGCTCGAATCGATTGAGTTAAAATAATTGAGCAAGTAGTTGAACAAAATAACTGGAAGATCTTAATAATTTGCTGATATGTAGACTTTTGTGACTGCCTTTTGATGAAATATTATCTGGGTTCTTTCATTTGGTAAAACTTTGCGTGTCTGTGGCGTGTGGGCGAGTGCACTTCAATCTCAGTGCATTCTGACGTTGTGTAATCAGGCAGTTTCCTGGTAAGTCTTATAACTTTGGATTTGATAGTAATCTGTATCCAGTCCTATTGCCGTTTCAGTGGTCATGTTGATCACAAGTCATATTTCAGTTCTTGGGTAGTTTTTCACTTGTTTGAATACTGGAAGGGACTTTTAAATCTGCGAAGATATCCTCTGTTTGCTACTTTTGAGTTGGATTCAGGAATGTTATGATCCAGAGCAAAGCTATGTTTGGGGATTCTTCGCATTAGTGGGTTCAGTAATTAATTGCAGCGTTTGAATATGCAATCCTATACAGCTAGCAGATGTTTCATGGATGCATTCTATACAGCCTGTTTGGAAGTATCAAATATTTGTTACTTAAGTAAAAAATAAGATGAGTTGGAAAACATGCATATACAGAAGGATGACCGTTCTTGGCTGAGAAGTTACTGGCAATGATTCTTCAGCATTAGTGTGTACTCGAAGCCAATGGTTACAATAGCTTGTAATCCAAATTGTATGGACAGTAGTAGAGATATAAAATTTAATCTATCCAATATATGATATATGAGAACATAAACTTATATTAGAACAATAGGATCAGCTTTGAGGACAAACTTGTTTTCTCGAATTTTTTTCCCCATAAATATATTCTATAGATTGATTACTCTTATTCATCTATGATTAAGTGTTCATCTATGATTAAGTTAAGTCATGATGATCTAAGTTTGAACTTCAAGAGAAGGACCATATGTCAACACAAATTTTTATTGCTGTACAAGGATAATTTAAGCAACATCTATGTAGCAATTTATAAACTAGTAATGTCAGGGACTAGTTTTAGGTATAGAAGCGGCTCCACTCTAACACCAGTGAGTAGTATTAAAGATGGAAAATCTTAGGACAGTTTGTTCATTGGCTGAAGTACTATTTCGCTCTTGATGCATATTTTCTACTGACATCTGCATGCTCACATGTAAAGAAGAAAGGAGAACAAAGGGGATAAACTTCTAAAGATATGGTCAGGCAGCCAGCAGGGTGGAATTTAGGTCTTTGTATCACTATGAATGGAGGCTTACCTAAAGAAAGCTACAAGCCTACTAGGGCGAAGCTTGAAGAGGAGGGTCATACAGAGGTTTTCTAAGTTCTTTGGAAGCATATATGGACCAAATTCCGGATATATGAGAAGCAAGAGATGGAAGCAATGGTGCACTTTTGAGAGTTAGATACCGACTAATTTTATTGGGAAATACCTCGGGATATTGTTTCAGTTGAGAAATTAGTACCGGGAAGGGGAGATCGTGAAACTAATGTAGTCTGGGAAATGCCTTTGGAAATATCTCTCTTGAGAATCAGTCCAGCTAAGAGAGTTTATAAATGTTTTGAAGTCCAACATGATTTGTATTTTCCTAACTGAATATCAAGTGGGGTAACTTGATTATCAGATCCAAGGTTCGATGGGCCAATACATAAGCTAGACCCTGAGTAAATGGACTGAGACATATGAACCTAGTTAGACAACTAAATTCCAAATACAGTGCATCAGCCCTTGAACTTCATTCTCATGCATGAATTAACTTACACATGTTTGTGTTATGTATGTCTCATTGGGCAAGCACCCTTACCTGTTGATGTGAAGTTCTTTGTATGCGAAATCCAATAAGTTGTTAGGTTAGCTTTATGGAGATGCATAGTGATCTAAGATGTAGGTGCTCACAATTTAAACATCATGAGAAGAGATCATATTCTAACAACTGATTTTGTCATAGTGCTAAGATTTACTGTAGCATCTCTGTTGAATTTCTGTGTTGAGTATCAATACTGATATTTGTACTATAGATAAGAATTTTTGAACCATATATATTACTTTTGATTTAAGTGTCTGTATACTGTTTTTGAAAATGATCAAGTATTCATTTTGGCTTGGTAACAAAACTCCTTTTGTTTATTTGTTTTTGTTTTTTATTTTCCTTGCAGTGAACTCTTGTGGAATTTATAGGGACGCAGGATTCTGCCTTGCTGAAAGAAACATTCTTAAAAGGGATTTCAGGCAATGTCTAGCTCTGCAAAAGCTTTGGATCCTGCTTTTCAGGGAGCAGGTCAAAGAGTGTATCCTTTTACCAGAGTCTCAATAAAATGAGTCTGCAAAATATTTCTTTTAAAAACTATAACGAAGGACAGGAACAAAAAACTTACTATCTTGCGTCCACTGAAATAAAAAAAAGTAAAAGTGACTTAAAATAAAATTACAGCCCCGGATAGTTGGAATAGAAGCTAGGGTTCATGTGGCCGAACCTAAAGGTTTTGTTGTTATAGACAAAAATGTAAAGTAGGTTATGCTTTGTGTCAGTTTTAGGAATATGTAAGTCTTTCGGGTTATCTTTTAAATATGTTAATCACGTTGTGTTCCAAATTTGAGGTCGTGAAACTTAACATGTTATAGAGGGACTGAAATTTGGCGGATTGAGGACTTCCAACCAGTTCCTTTGCCAAAATCTGAACATGGAAAATTCTATATGGGGGATTCTTATATTGTCTTGCAGGTTTGTCTGGTTTTTACTCTCTTTAATTCTTTTCAAAGCCTTTACTATTTATTCTTTTTTCCCCACAAGATTGCTTTAGAAGAACGAAATTTGTCAGCATAACATAATTTTCTTCCAAGAAATGCAAAAGTTCAAAGTTTCTTTTTTGGGTGATTCATAAGTTGATGTCATTCCTGAATAACCTTTTGATGTTCTCCCTGTTTGCTATGTTACATTCAGGTTTAAAAGGTTTAATAAAATAATGTTGGAGGTTTGCACTGGCCACTGATTAATAAATTAAATTCAGCACTCAAAATGGTGCACACCATTAACAAGGCTCTCTATCAATTTTTTATTTTTTATTTTTTATCCCTTTCCCTTTCTTTGCATGTTCCACCCTAAGAAAGGGGAATTCAGGGATAGGTGGTTTGGGGGATGGGGCATGGGTGTACGACATATCAAACTTTGGAATAAAAAGGCGTACCAAGGAGGCATTTTTCACTTATATGTTCTCATGCGCTTATCTGACTATTTGCAGACAACACAAAACAAAGGGGGTGCTTATCTTTATGACATACACTTCTGGATTGGGAAAGATACAAGTCAGGTGTGTATGCTTAAAGTTTGAATTTGCCTTGAATTTTCGTTGACGTTATATATAGAAGTAAGAGAAAAATTGTTATTTTATATCATGACTATTTATTATAGGATGAAGCTGGGACAGCAGCTATTAAGACCGTTGAACTAGACGCAGTTCTTGGAGGACGTGCAGTGCAACATAGAGAAATTCAAGGCCATGAATCTGACAAATTTTTGTCATATTTCAAACCTTGTATTATACCATTGGAGGGGGGTGTTGCTTCTGGATTTAAAAAGGCTGAGGAAGAGGAATTTGAAACTCGGTTGTATACCTGCAAAGGAAAACGAGTTGTCAGATTGAAGCAGGTATCCTGTTCTTCTGACGCGAGGGTTTAGAGTTTTTCTTTATATCTTTCTTTTGGTGTGGAGAGTTGGAGTTCAATTAAGTTTCTTCAATCTAATTCTGCTGGAGGTTAAAAGGAATTGCACCCTGCATTCTAATTTTGTAGGTTCCTTTTGCGCGTTCCTCACTGAATCATGATGATGTGTTCATCCTGGACACTCAAAACAAGATCTTTCAGTTCAACGGAGCAAATTCTAATATTCAGGAGAGGGCAAAGGCTTTGGAAGTAATCCAGTTTTTGAAAGAAAAGTATCATGATGGAACCTGTGATGTTGCAATAGTTGGTAAGTGCATATACAGTATAACGATGTATATTATATAAAAGTCCACAGAACTCTTATCATGCTGCCATCTTCTCTAGTACTCAAAAGACCTGCATTATCCAACCAGAATTGTTGCCTTACATTTTTGCTGTCTGTGTTGCCCATTCTCAATCGTTTCTTATTTCATTTGTCAAAAATGGTGTGCATTGTGGCAGATGATGGGAAGCTTGATACAGAGTCCGATTCTGGTGAGTTTTGGGTCCTAATGGGTGGTTTTGCTCCAATTGCAAAGAAGGTAACCACTGAAGATGATGTGGTTCCAGAAGCTACTCCTGCTATACTGTATAGGTACTCTCATATTCTGTTATTGTCTTTGTCTAAAACTCTTGATTTTTTAGTAAATGGCGATCTCTCTCTCTCTCTCTCTCTCACACACACACACACACACACACACACACACACACGTGTGCGCGCGCATGATTATATGCTTTTCATGCATGTGCATCTGCATGTGGTAGGTGGCATACTAAGCACATGCTCCCGACACTTGTTTTTGTGTCAGTGTCTGTCTGTGTTCCGGAAACAAAATATCTACTTATATTTAATCTTTGGTATAATCCTCATAAGGTTCTAACTTAAAGTTACTGGTTTTTGAAGCATAACTGACGGTGAAGTGAAGACTGTAGAAGGTGAACTATCCAAATCCTTGCTTGAAAACAACAAATGCTACTTACTGGACTGTGGTTCAGAGGTATTTGTATGGGTCGGCCGGGTGACACAAGTGGAGGACAGAAAATCTGCAAGCCAAGCAGCTGAGGTAGTGACCTGCACTTTTTTATTCATGCTGGCAAGCAGATAGGTTTATGAGTGAATTACATAAATGTAACTCTTAATTTTGTCACCAGGAATTTCTTGCTAGTCAGAATAGACCAAAGTCAACACGAATAACCCGGGTTATTCAAGGTTATGAGACACATTCATTCAAGTCCAACTTCGATTCTTGGCCATTAGGATCAGCAACTTCTGGTACTGAGGAAGGAAGAGGAAAAGTAGCCGGTAATGATCAACTCCTCAGTTGTAAACTGTAATACTTTCTGATTAGCTTTATTAATATTGTATCTTCATGTTCTGCTAGCTTTGCTGAAGCAACAAGGTGTTGGTTTAAAGGGCATTGCAAAAGGTGCTCCCGTAAATGAGGAGGTCCCACCTTTGCTAGAAGGAGGCGGAAAGATGGAGGTCTAGTTGATGATATATTTTATGCTTCTAGTAATGACTTAATTAATTAGGCTTCCTTGTTGATGTCTTTTGGAATATTGGGTTTTCTGTTTTTTTCAGGTATGGTGTATCAATGGTGGTGCCAAGACTCCTTTGTCTAAGGAGGATATTGGTAAATTTTACAGTGGAGATTGCTATATCATTCTCTGTACTTACCACTCTGGTGATAGAAAAGAAGATTACTTTTTGTGCTGTTGGTTTGGAAAGGATAGTGTTGAGGTAATTCACTTTGTTCCAGGTTAGAATTTTTAAATAATTGAAAGAATTACTTTGCTTTCTGTCAGAGTTCTTGTATATAAAGTCAGAGACCTGCACTTCAATCTCTTGTTTACATAACCTTTTGTTTTTGAATAAAAATTCGTGGAGAAACATTGTGCTTTCAGTTGGGGTTGGGGGTGGGTGAGGGTTGCGGAAATAAAATGTTGTGTTTTGGATGTCTTGTTGGAGTTTTAGTTAGAGTTGAATGCCATTTCTTGAAGATAGGAGGAACGCTTAATTTCATTGTGAGAGAGGTTTCTGTTTTTGGCTTCTTTGTGGGCCCCAGGAGCTGCAGAATTTGGAAATATTCCTTTCTTTGAGCCATAGTTGGATGATTATTATACTGGTTAAGTTTGCTTTGATCTGAAGTAGGAACGATAGATTGGTGGTGTAGGACCTTTTTAGGTGGTTATTCCTGGTCTTGTTGATTCAGTGTACTTCATGTCCACTTCATGTCCACTTCTTGATTCAGTGTACTTCATTTTTTTCATCTATTTTTCACCTTTTTGGTAATCGCTTGTGTAATATTTCATAAAAGCATCCTTCTGCAATTGTAAGAGGACTTCTAAAGAATTTCTGTTATATAACCCATTTCAGGAGGACCAGAAAACTGCTGCTCATTTGGCTAGCACAATTTCCAACTCGCTGAAGGGAAGACCAGTGCAGGTATCGTATTATCTTTTGTCAATGTTGGAGAATGTTTTACGGACCTGCATATAACAGGGGCCTTTTGCAGGGTCACATATTTCAAGGTAAAGAGCCACCACAGTTAGTAGCACTTTTCCAGCCTATGGTGGTCCTGAAGGTATTCTTCTGTTTAGTCTGGTGCAAAAACCTCTCCATATTAGTTTTATTTGGGGGTTTATTGTTATCTTTTTAATTTGACTGATTTCCTCTTCAGGGTGGCTTGAGCTCTGGCTATAAGAAATCGGTTGAGGAGAAGGGTCTGGTGGACGAAACGTATACAGCAGATTGTGTGGCACTCTTTCGGTTATCTGGAACTTCTGTTCATAACAATAAAGCAGTGCAAGTTGATGCGGTATGAGCCAATTCATATGTTATAATCATGTATCCTACATGACAATATATGCTCACATATTTTGGGGAAGTGACCTTCGCGATAAGCACTTCATATCTGATATTACTCAAGCTCATTTTCTTGCTGGTTGGTATGATGACCATGGAGGACCTAATGCAAAAAAATGTAGTGAGCCCCAGATATGTTGCACATGGTAAAAACTATAAAAGCCAGAAAAACAGAATAGGAATCAAAGATTACCCCTGAATTCCTTGTATAGGAAGACTTACCTGGACACGGTCAATGGGCGATCAAGAAGGCTCATGGCCTAGGTTGGTGGCCTTCATTGCACTCTGAGAGCAGCTCCACTGTTGCAAAGACCCCCTAGGGCAAGTCACTATTGAATAGCCTCCAATGAACAGTAACTGCCTATTGCATCTCCACCCCTACACTGAATAGCCATAGCAATAGGCAATAAAATATTAGTATTTTTTATTTTATAAAATAATAAAAATAATTTTATTTGTAATTTTGGATATGATTTTTAATCGGTCTTGTTATACCATGTGTCATTAAATAAGAAATTACAACCCAAAGTATTTGAGAAAGTATAAAATTATGGTGTAAGTTGGAAGATAATGATAACATATTTATAGAAAAATTAAATCAATTTTTTTTTTCAGATTTTTTTTAATTAATTTTTTACTTTTTTTAATTAATTTTTTACTTTTTTTATTAATTGTTTACATTTTTTATTATTTTTTACATTTTTTATTAATTTTTTACATTTTTTATTAAGTCTTTACATTTTTTATTAATTTTTTTTATATTTTTATTACTTTAATATTGTGGTTGACGTCACCCTGACGTCAGCGTTGCATCACCTCCACCTCGGGCTCTCGGGCCACCGATTTGTGCCAGGCCTATCGCTCGGGCCCCCTCCGGCGCTGAAGCCCTTATGGGCTGGAGTTCATTGCCCCAGCAATTTGGTTCTGTGCAGTCCACGGTCCATCGGGCTAAAGCCAACGGTGGACTTGCTCTGAAGGGGTGCCTGCCTATGGTCTCCTCAATGTAGGAGACCCAATGTCATAATTCCTTGTATGGGAATACTTATCTGTTCCCTAGTAGTTTGCATCTTTAAAATTTCCTGAGGTGACTTTCTCTTGCCTTTGCCTAAGAATATAGTTTTAGATTCTTCAGTTTCCCCTTTGAAATTAGTTATTAAGTTTGTAACAATGAGTGCTAAGCTTTTTTACATAGGTTTAGGTCAAGGATGGAGTCACTGGAGGATTTTCACACTGGATTTTTAGCATGTTGTAGTTGGCCAGTATAGAGAATAATATGAGATGTTGGATGTGATTTATTGAGGGGAAGATGAAAAAGGATTATCTGTTTTTCTTCATAAATGTGGTAGGAAGATTCGAATGTAATTGCATGCTTTTAAGAGAATGTTTTCTATGCTATGTTTAAATGTTGGACTTCTTGTTCACTGCTGGAGATAATCTTGTACTCTTTGGGCTTTTTAAATAATCTTTTCTTTTATCAATGTATACGTAAAACAAATTTCATTGTTTAGGTGGCAACATCGTTGAACTCTACTGAGTGCTTCATTCTGCAATCTGGGTCCTCAATGTTTGCCTGGATTGGAAATCAATGCACCATTGAGCAGCAACAGTTAGCAGCAAAACTTGCAGAGTTTTTGAAGGTTCTATGCCCTCTGCCTCTTATGTAACTTATTTGCCTTCGAATTTATCATAGACGCACCATTCAGAAGAGTCAACATAACCAAGTAGGCTTAGTAAACGTATTTTAGTCAGGCTTCAAGTAACAATGGTATACTTAGGTCTGGCATTGTTTCGACTTAATAAAATAAAAAGAATAAGATGATTATATACATTGAGTTGATTGGGCACGTACGATGGATGGACAGCATTCAGTATTCATGCTTAATGTAATTTAGTAGTATTTATTAGGCACTCGATTTTCAGTATTGCCACGGATATACTGTTCATCTATTTGAGCCTTACATGCCTTGCTAATACAGCCAGGAGTTACTTTAAAACATGCTAAAGAGGGAACTGAGAGCTCATCCTTCTGGTTTGCTCTAGGAGGGAAGCAAAGTTACAACAGCAATAAAGTTTCTCAGGAGATTGTCAGAGATCCCCACCTGTTCACATTCTCGTTCAACAGAGGTAGAATTTTATGACATTAAATGATGTCTGAGTTGGAAATTTTATTTGTAAAGTTAGTTCCATTCTAACTGTATTTTTTTTTGTGTGTTCATGGTTTCCCCAGGAAAGTTTCAGGTGAGTTATATGGCCTTTTGAGTGTAATTGGTATTTACTTCCATTTTCATTTGGGCACTAGTGCTTCTAATCCCTTTCTGCATTTTTAATTCTGCAGGTAGAGGAAATTTACAACTTCACTCAAGATGATCTGCTGACAGAGGATATCCTTATACTTGATACGCATGCCGAAGTGTTTGTTTGGGTTGGTCAATGTGTAGACTCGAAAGAAAAGCAAAATGCTTTTGAAATTGGCAAGGTATACCTTAAAATATTTGCATTTTCGTCAGATGTTTCATTTGTTACATTTTTCATTCATATTTGTGCAGAAATACATAGCGCTGGCAGCATCTCTGGAGGGGTTGGCTCCTAATGTACCATTATACAAAGTTACTGAAGGAAGTGAACCTCGCTTCTTTACAACATACTTTTCATGGGATCTTTCAAAAGCCACTGTATGTTCTAAAACAACAAACTCTCTCTCTCTCTCTCTCTCTCTCTCTCTCTCTCTCTCATTTAGATAAATTTTAAGGAATTTGTAGTCAAGTAAGGAATAATCAAAACACATTAAGTTGAACGTAACAATTTTCTGTATTTTGGAACTTTCGGACGGGTTTTTACTTTTCTATTTTAATTGAAATAAACTAGTCTTTTGGACTAGAATCAAATCAAGCGTGGATAATTTGTGTGGAATGCAGTAAATGATAATGCTGTGCAAATGCCATAACAGAGGGAAGTGATAAACTGCCTAGATGAGAAGAGAATTGTTTTAGGGATCATTACATATAGAATATCATATACCAGTGATTAAATATACGAAGAAGTCTATCTTCTCAAATAAAACAAAAGCTTAGAAGTCTAATTTGGAAATAAGATGCGAGTCGATCAACATTGTTTTCTGGGTATATTATTGCTGATTGATGGTGTGCTTACCTTCTCTCCCCCTTTAACCATGTCAGAGATAATGATCTAAAGTATGACTTTGTTTCTGCTACACTTGGTAATGCATTTGAGATTCTAGACATTTCATTTAATAATTTTAGAGGCGGACCAAAATTTATTGTGAGGAAAAATTATTTTGATAGGTAAAGTGTAAGGCAAAGTGGCATGACAATGTGTAAAAAAACTTTGTAGATATCAACTGTTTTAATTGAAGTACTTTATACGGATGGATAACTATATTCCGTTTAATATATAATTTTCTTACAGTATATCTACCCTATATGTAGGTTCAAGGAAACTCATTCCTGAAGAAGGTGTCAATACTCTTTGGAATTGGCCATGCTATGGAGGTAATGTCTATTATCAAACATGTTGCATTGTAATCTCCTCTTGTACGTGTGTGCGAAATTCTATATAATACATTCTGTCTAGTATATACAAGGGAACCATGATCATATAGTCTTAAGATTCTCGTTATAAGTTAATTACTGGAATAATGTTATTTTCCTAACAGTTTGAAATGGTTTAACAACGTAAAGGATTGAAATCTATCAAATTTTGTAAATTTTTTTTGCATTATCATATATTATCCTTCTGTAATTCACGGAGAAGGGATCTCTGTTGCTGGATCAGGACAAGCCCACTGGGAATCAAGGAGGACCAAGGCAAAGAGCTGAAGCCTTAGCTGCTTTATCATCTGCATTCAATCCATCCTCTGGAAAGTCACCCCTAACGGTAATTAATTTTTTTTTGTACCAGTATCATGTGCTACTGGATGCTATTGCCATGTTGTCATGTCTTCACATGAGGTGTGCAGACAAGCAGAAATTGTAATTCATTCCATGAATGAATAGTAGGAACTTTTGTCCTAGTTAAGTACTTGCAGAAAGTTGCATTAGAAAGTGTACATCCCCCACCCCATCCCCCCTTCCCTCTCTATGCTCTAGTTCATGTTATCATTCTTTTCTGGAATAATCAACTAGGGAAGTGGTGTGTGCATACAAACATCCCTTAGGTTTTTTGAATGTTGCATTATGACGTTGGATCTGATATTTATCCCTCTTTTCTTTAGTGTTGTTTCTTAGCACCTTTTCACTTTTAACTTTTCCATTTTTTTAATGATCCATGATCAATAATATTTTAGTCTGAATCTCTGATACATGACGGTGTTGATGGATTTTTCTGAGGCCTTGTATTGAATAATCACGCAATGAATCACAGGGCCAGGATAAGTCCAATGGATCGAGTGAAGGACCGAGGCAAAGAGCAGAAGCTTTAGCCGCTTTATCTTCTGCATTTAATTCATCCTCTGGAAACAAGCCTTCTCTTCCCAAGCCGTCTGCTTCAGGTCGAGGATCACAAAGAGCTGCAGCAGTTGCTGCGCTTTCAAATGTTCTTACAGCTGAAAAGAGTAGGTTAACACCGGATGCTTCTCCTTTGCAAAGCCCTCCCTCAGAAACTAGTGTTTCTGGTAAGAAAGTAGAAATACTTATGATTATCCATTATATGCGTGGGTTGCGAACGGATCTGATGCATTTGGGTACTTGCAGCTGACGCAAAAAGTGATTTATTTTTCTGAAACAGAAGGTCCTCAGGAACTTCCTGAAGTCAAGGAGACAGGTGAAGCTGCACCTGTTTCCGAAGGCAGTGAGGAGGATTCAGAACAAAAGACACTGCAGGACGAGAGTGATAGTGAACGTAGTCGCAGTACTTTCAGTTATGACCAACTGAGGGCTAAATCCGACAATCCTGTAACCGGCATTGATTTTAAGAGAAGAGAGGTTGGTCGTGTGTGAATGTTGTCACTTTCATCAATCTCTGCTTTGAAATCATAGTGACATAACCTCTGCTTGGTTTTTCAGACCTATCTCTCTGATGAGGAGTTTCAGACCATATTTGGGATGCCGAAAGATGCTTTCTATCGACTGCCAAAGTGGAAGCAAGACATGCAGAAGAGGAAAGCTGATTTATTCTAGAGGCCGAATGCAATAGAACAAGTGCTTTTACTCTGCTTATTTGCATCCTGACTCGCAATTCATTCATTTTGATCTGTGCTTTCTCTGTGGTGCCTTGTTTTCTGTCTAGCATTTTGCTCTCGATGAACATAGCGCTGTGGTTAGTATCGGTATTGATTGAGATACTGCCTGAAGAGTGATTTTTCCATCTCTTTTTTCTTTGTTTCTTAACTGCTGCTGCCTCATGTAGTTATCGCAGATGGTAGTGTTAAGCGCAGCACGCAGGTCAAATTCTTTCATCTGCTCCACATGTATTTTGATTTTCGGTTTTACTCGATCATCTTTTTTTCATCTTTTAATTTTTTTTAAAGGGGGTTTTGTATATGCAACACATTTGTATTTTGCAACTGTGACGAATATGAAGGAATGGGCAATTGTTTGTGGTTTGCAATTTATTGGTGTCATTCGAAAAGGGTTTATCTGCTGTACGTAACGCATGCACCAGAACAATCAAATCCCAGCCTTCTATTATTGAGCTTAAAAACGAGCGGCTGTGATCAATTTGGCATGCATGGTGCGCATCCTATGCCAGGGGTCTGTCCGCAGGGGACAAAAATATATCGTTGTTTAAAAAAATATAATTTAATATGCCATTTGTATGCTTCAACCCAACCTCCATTGTTTTCACGAGTATTGCCTTTGGTTAACATGAGTCCATTTACTTGAACTTTGAAGGGAATGAAGTGACGTGAATTCACCAACTTACAACAACACGTTAATGAACTAACTTATCCTTTGTTTACTAACACATCATGACTGAAAAGAATAGCAAGTAGAGAGAGTGGAGAGATGCAGAGTACATTACTGAAGGAAAGAAGAAGAGCAAGGAAAGGTAGAGAGAGAGAGGAGAAAGTTATGGTATAGAGGGTAGAAAGAGGAGCCCTATAGCCCCTTGGCCCTATGACCCTTTGGCCCTCGGTTGGAAACGGTTCTTTGTGATGGTGCTAAAACGAGCCCTATAGCCCTTTGGCCCTCGGTTGGAGATGAAGACAAATATGACTATGTACTGTTCATTAAAATATTAATATCTTGGAGGACCAGAAGGCTAAAACGAGCCCCTTAGCCCTCGTTCGGTTGGAGATGGTCTTAGCTAAGACCGGCTAGTCCCTCCTTTAGTCAAAGCGAGTGAGAGCTAGTCTCATTAAATCTAGGCCGTGTAGGAAACAAACACAGGACTGGATTAACCCTTAGTCCAGTCCAATCTAGTGAATTTTAGTGGGTGGGTGTTGGGACAAGAACTTGGTTTAAAAAGTGAGCTTAAATTAGGGCCCTCCATAATTGTATGTAAAAGCTCAAGGACCACAGCATCCAGGAACCCACATCAAAGAAAGCATCTCAATCACTAGATTAACAAGCACTTATCCAACAGCACCTATCACTTATAACTTTTAACAGGAGTATTAGATGTTTGAGTCATGATAATTTCCCCTGTAGAATGATCACAACTTTCTTGGAGCTTAGTGGTTGATTAATTGTTTGGTGGTCCATTTGATTTGCTAATGCTAAATGCTAATCCCCTTTCTCTGCTTTTTTTTTTCTTTCTGTTCAACATAATCTGCATTATTAGAGTCCCATATTACAGATTAAATACTTTTAATCACATCAACGTCTAATTCAGTGTAATCATTCTTTAACAAGTTGGACAATTAGTTTCACAATCCAACATGTTACGTGTTGATTTTGTGAATCAAAATTATTGATATGTTATAATAAAGTATATTTAAATGTGTAATTAATTATAGATTAACAACATTTGGTTCTGCGAGACTGATAGCGTGAGAAAGGAGGGTAGGATTGGAATTTTGAAAATTTCATTTCATAGCTATTGTTCACCCGTGTTATGAGATAAAAAAAAATAGGTTTTTAAAAATTGCCTTTTACTGCTTCAGCAAGGCTTTTTTTCACTAAAATCATGAAAAAAGCTGATTACAAGTGTTTACCAAACACCCCAATTTTTTTTATACCTGATTTTTTTTAAAGTTGAGCTGTACCAAACTGGTACTAAGTATCCCATAAAAAGATATCACATTTTAGCTACATTCTTCAAGTAGGCACAAAAACACTGCAATGTCAATTTTGCAATTTGTAATATATTTAAATGTAACTCAACTCTTAAGTTGTCCATTAAATTTTATGGTTTTGTACTATGTAATTGTTTGGGCCCAAATTAATGGATTTGGTCCAAGTAAGGTCATAAGCTCGGTCCATGATTAAACATCTTAGCCCAACATAGAATACTTTGGTCGAGTTTGATTTGATGAAGGATACTTGAATTTCAAAGGTGGATTTGGCTAAGTTCTGATTGAATTAGGAATCCTCAAAGATCAGGATAGCATGAGAATATTCCTAACATTCTAAGGGTCTGGTTAAACAAGGAAATGGATTGGATACCAAAAGATGGATAGGTTCAGAGTCCCAGGTCCAATAGTAATGATTGAGTCCGATTCATGTAAGAAGATATTTCATTCAGGATATGCCGAGGAAGTTTAGTCCGAATAGGATTCTACTCTGGCGCCAGGAAAAAGTGCTACTATAAATAGAAGAGGATGTGCAACGTTCAAGGCTCTTTAAACACACGCACAAATCTGCACTGCGCAAACTCTCTCATTCTTGAGAAAACATTGACCTTTCTAACTTCATCAAGCACACCTTCAGTTAGTCTTAACAGTACTATGGTTAATGACTGGTGACACCTTCAATTAGTCTTAACAGTACTATGGTTAGTCTTAACAGCATTGGAGCCGTAGAATCAGGTGACCGATGAGCACCTTCAATTAGTCTTAACAGCATTGCTTCAAGACCCATTGGTTATTTATCCATGTCTAGGCCAGTAAAGAGCCCTTGAGTCCTTGTTGGAAAAAAGTCACTTCATTAGCCTTCTCGGTGAGTTGTTACCAGGTTACATCGTTTGACACATTGAAAGCCAAATTTATTTTATGATTAGATATTCACAAGTACATTGCAAAGTTCGACATTCAAACGGCCGAACCACATTTACAATCAAGAAAATTATCTTTTTTGAGTATTTATGTCTGTACAGTGTGGTACCAATTCCGCACAGTTATATTTGTACAAATACAATTACAACGGTCAAACCCGGTACCGACAATTCGTGAAATTCGAAGAAATTAGCAGCCTTGCCTTTAGGCTCTAGAACCCAGAGGCAGAGACGAGTTCCTTTCTTGGCCGCAATCACAAGATAGAAGTCAACAGTGCGTTCGATACCACCACCACATTCATTCACTCATTGATCGAGCTTGGTCATCAAGTTGGCATGCCCCGCATTCAACAGAATGACGTAATTAGCTCATTAGCTATTTGGTTTGCGCGCCACGTAGGCTTGGTAATTATTTAGGATCAACAGTAATGCATGGAGATAGACTTCTTACATGTATGCAAATTTGCACTCGTGCATGATGTCATAATAAATCCTCAAAGGTAAACAAACAAGTTAATAGTCGTGCACTACAAATATGTGTTTAGTCAAGTTAGTTAGAGTATGTGTCTTTTTTATTTGCACCAAAGTTCGAATCTCGTTTCACATAGTTTAGATGAATGTAGTATTGATTATCTATCATTTGTTTTAAAAAAAATGTTGTGTCATACTAAAACAAATCGGAAATCTTTTAAATTTTCTTTATACAAGTGATAAAGCTAAACTATTTCAATTTACAAGAAAATTCAAACTCAAGTGTGAAAGAATGATCACACTATTCTGATCAATTGACCTAATTCAGATATACAAACTTTTGTTTTAGTGGTAGGTGGTTGGCTCGTAGTCATAAGCCACCCGTGGGAATATATGCCCCAAGTATAAAATATCGATGATATCGGAAATATCAGTAGTCCAAAAACACGGAAATTTCGATGGAAATATCGTGATATTATCGATATCGATAAAAATTGAATAAAAACCACAAAAATTGTAAGAAAAACTTGGAAATTTTTATTGAAACTTTGCAGGATGTTTATTTAGTCAATTATCTATTAGTTTATCACAACAAATTGGAAGGAAATGTATTGCATGATAGATATAACTTATTTGAGTTGATTATATAGCGAGCTGGCAAAATTTGAGTTGATTATATAGCGAGCTGGCAAACATTGTGAGTGTAGAAAATATGTAGTAATTAATGAAAGAAGTTTAAACACACCAAAATCATTTATATATAATGAATTAGTACAATATTTTACACTTTATACATTGCATGGTAAGATACATGAGTGACTTAGCAAGGTCTAAAATATCGATGATATCGGAAATATCGGTAGTCCAAAAAAATATCGGTAGTCCAAAAACACGGAAACTTCGATGGAAATATCGAGATATTATGGATATTTTAGACCATGGCCCCAAGTAAAGCCAGGAGGCCACCACTGCTTCTTCTTCTACCTAGATTTGGACACTTTGGTCGCTCTCTCTCTCTCTAAGCCAAGTCTCCATTAACTTGATAGTGCTTACATATAATTAACACAAAGATACTGTTATTTATTTATTCTTTCTTTCTTTCTTTCTTACTTTTTTTTTTTTTTTTTGATGCTTTTGTGATGTTTGGCACATAGAAAAAGGTGTGCATTTTATGGGAAGATAGATGCCATTATTTGTTGTTGTTTGGTTGGTTGGGGTCTTCTTTGTCTCCTTTTTATTTTCATTTTCCTCATTGAAATTAAATACATGAAAATTATATCCTAACCAACTGTCTTGTGGATTTCCTTTGTACTTCTTCAGGATTGTATTTAGCTTCTATAAATAGATACTTAAACAAAAAAAAAATATAAATAAACTTATCCACTCGATCAACTTCTCAAGACAAATTTGTTTGGGGACCAAATGCAAATGGTAAGTTTATAGTTAAATCAGCTACTTGGATTCAATCTAAGGAAGTGGATGATTCTAATAAGCAAAAATTGTTGTATAAAATGTGGAAATTAAACCTTCCTCCGAAAGTGAAGATGTTTAGTTGGCTTTTAATGAAAGCATGTCTGCAAACACTGAAAAGGTTTAGTAGATAGGTTCCAAATATTGATGCTAAATGCCTTTTTGCATGGGAATAAGATTATCTCCCTTCCTATTCCTTTTCCCTTCCCTCCCCTCCTCTCATATTTGCGTTTTACCTTTTAGATCTATAAAAAATAAATATAAAATGTTGACGTGGCTTAACTTTAGCCGTTCAAATAGGAGTGGAGAGAAGGAGAGAGAGAGATTAGGATGATAGAGAATCAACCTCCTACTGCATGAGAGATGATGAAGATCAAAACCATATTTTTTTTAAAGTGTGACTTTGCGAAAGGAGCTTGGAGAGAACATAATGACAATCAGTTTAATACTGTGGATAACTTTCACTGTATCCTGAATTGGCTTGATGTAGAAAACCAAACTAAGGTGAGAAAAATATTTCTGAAAGCATTGATTTTCACTGCTTCATTCCTCTGTATAAATAGTTACATAAGATTGAGTTACAAGAGTCCTATTAGGATTTTAAGTTCCCATCTATATCAGATACAAGAGATAACGAATATCAACAGAAGTCAGAATACAATTCTAAGTGTAATGTATGTTGGACTCTTGTTTAACACACCCCCCTCGGAAACTTGGCGTCAAAGGATGAACAAGTTTGAACCAAAGAAGAAGATGACGTGGCTTGAGAAGGCCCTTGGTGAGTAAGTCGGCAGGCTGGTTGACGGATGGCCGAAATCGAACTTGGTGACTGCCCAAAGCTACACGTTCACGGATGAAGTTGTAATCTAACTCAATGTGGCGAGTCCGAGCATGGAATACGGGGTTTGCTGCCATGTAAGTGGTATTGACGTTGTTGCAGTAGAGATGAATGGGAAACTGAGTAGCAATACCCAACTCAGAAAACATATAAGAAAGCCATATAGTTTCAGCACACGCACGAGATAAAGCTCTATATTTGGACTTAGCACTGGACTTGGAGACCATTGGTTGTTTCTTGGAGCACCATGACAGCAGATTACTTCCATGGTAAATTAAATAACCCGTTGTTGAGCGATGAGTATCGACACAACCAGCCCAATCCACATCCGAATAAGTCAAAATACGAGAGTGGACAGGTTGGGAATGAAGCAACAACCCATGAGTAATCGAGCCTTTAATATACTGCAGAATGCGTTTAATGGCCAGGAGGTGTGGCTGGTGAGGAGAAGCCATAAACTGGGCTACATTGTTGACGGCAAATGATATATCCAGCTGGGTTAAGGTCAAGTATTGAAGACAACCAACTAGAGCTTGAAATTCAATGGGGGAGGAGAGCAAAGGACCATCATTAGCCGATAGGGAAGTCTTTGCAGCAACAGGAGTAGAACATGGCTTACAGTCAACCATGTTTGCTCGCTTCAATGAATCATATGCATATTTTGTTTGGGAGAGATGAACATCGGTAGTGGTGGTTTGTACCTGAATACCCAAAAAATAATGTAAATGACCTAAGTCCTTCAAGTCAAAAACAGAACCCAGAGCCTGTATAAAGTCTTGTAAAAGTGTAGGATCACTGCCTGTCAAGACTATGTCATCAACATAGAGTAAGAGCACTATAATATGAGTACCACATTTGAAAGTAAAGAGGGAATTGTCGGCTCGACTTTGAACGAAGCCGTAGGAAGATAGGAATGAACTGAACCTTGTAAACCAGGCCCGAGGTACTTGTTTAAGACCGTAAAGTGCCTTTATGAGTCGGCAAACATCGTGTGGATACTGAGGATGGTTGAGACATGTAAACCTTCTCCTAAAGTTGGCCATGTAAGAACACATTTTTGACGTCAAGTTGTCGAAGTTGCCAACCCTTGGACAACGCGAGACTCAAGACAGTTAGGATTGCAGGTTTTACCACTGGGCTAAACGTTTCGTCGAAATCAATCCTGGGCTGCTGATGAAAGCCCTTGGCCATCAATCAAGCTTTATAATATTCGATGGTGTCATTGGCATTGCGCTTGCAGCGATAGACCCATTTGCAACCTATTTTGTGTTGAGCGGGAGAATGAGGAACAAGCACCATGTATTATTTTTTAGTAGGGCATTAATCTCCTCTGCCATGGCTTCAGGCTATTATGGGCGACGATTCGCTTGAGAAAAACAAGTTGGCTCGTTAATATATAAAAAAAGATTCAAGGCGTGATGAATGGGATAATGGATGGAGCCATCATTCCATGTTTTTTGTTTCCGTGTGCCATATCTAAAGCTGGTGACCATAGGATGCAATGAGGCGGGCTGGGGTGGTGGCACTACAGCAGGAACTGGTGGAGGAGACAACGATAAAGCAAAAGTGGGTCACAGAGCAATAAGGTCTGCTGCTAAGGGAGAAGGCACAAGCCTTGGTGTGGGCGTCACTTGTGATAGGTGTTGTGGGCCTTGGGCTGAAAGATCAGGAGATGAAGTCTGAGCAGTTGATGTAGTGATTGGAGCAATGAGACAAATGGAAAGTTCCACATAGGATGATGGGGCGGGACCCATGGGCTTGTGAAAGGGAAACTCAGCTTCGTTGAACACAACATGGCGTGAAATATCAACACATCCCGAGATTGGATCAAGGCACCTGTAACCCTTATGAGAAGAACTGTATCCCATAAAAACACACTCAATGAAGCGAGGTGTTAGTTTGTTTTTAACATAATTGCCCAAATAAGGGAACATAGGCATCCAAAGGTACGTAAATGAGTGTAAGATGGTGAACGGCCAAAGAAAAGAGTGTGTGGGGTAGACCAAGATAGGATAGGGGTCGGAAGTAAATTAATAAGGTGAACAGAATTGAGTGCGGCTTTAACCTATAACGTGAGTGCAGCTTTGGCAGGGGTTAGTAAGGTTCGGGTCATGTCAGCAATGTGACAATGCTTGCGCTCAGCAAGCCCATTTTGTTGGGGTGTGTGAGGACACGAAAGATGTTGTTGAATGCCAGAGAGACAAAAAAACTCAAACATAGAGTGATTTACTTACTCAGTGCCACCATCACTTTGTAAATATTTAATAGAAGCATTAAATAAATTTTTAGTCATAGCCACAAAGGTTTGAAAGTGTGAGAAGACTTTAGATTTGTTCTTCATAGGGTAAATCCACGAGTAACGAGAATAATCATCAGTAAAAATGACATAATATTGATAACTAGAAACAAAATTGACGGTGGACATCCATACATTAGAGTGAATGATGAAAAAAGGAAAAATAGCACGTTTATTATTAATTGAAAAAGGACCTGGGTGGATTTCCCTAAAGCACAACTCTTACAAAAAGAGTGGGAAATAGTAGAATGGGGACCTAAACTAGAAGTTAAACGCGACAGCACAGATGAAGACGGATGACCAAGACATTGATGACAATCAACAGAACGAAGCAGTAAGAGCTTTAAGGGGTGAAACTGACAACGGATATAGGGTTGGTTTGGTATTGCTATGCTTTGAAAAAAAAGTTGATTCTGCTGTGCTGTGAGAATAACAGCTGTGAAATAAAACAGCAAAGTGTTTGGCAAACTTTTTTGTAAAAGTGCTTTTGAAAAAAAAAACAGTATTATAGTGTTTGGTAAACTTTTATGTAAAACAGATGTGAAAAACAGCCAGTTTTTCAAAGCTAGGTTTTGCAACTTCTTGTTTTTGGCTTTTTTTTTCACCCAAAACTGTGAAAAAAAGTTGAAGCAGAATGTTTGCCAAACACAAAAACAGCTCCCAACTTTTTTTGATACCAGCTTTTTTCAGAATCACCTCAGTACAAAACCAGGTCATAGTCTAGTCTTACATGGGCCCTAAAACAGCAATGTACCAGTACGTAAATCATAAATACGATAAAAGAAAGGGAAGAAACAAATAGTGACATTATTGTCATATGTAAAATGAGCGACGAAAATGAGATTTTTACGTAAGGAAGGGATAAGAAAGACATTACGAAGAAGGAATGAAGAAGAATTGAGATCAATAGGAATTGTACCAATGGATGCAACATTTAAAGTGTCACCATTACCCAATTCAACTGAGTTAGGCCCATGATAGCGTTGGTGATGCTGAAGAGCAGTGGCATCACCGTTCATGTGGTGGATGTCACCTGTGTCGGGGAACCATATGGAGGGATCCTAATACTAAACAACTTGGGAGCCAGCAAAGAGTGGAAACATAGCTGGGCCACCATAACGATGAGGACAAGTGGCGGCAGAATGGTGAGTTGTTGAACAAGTAGGACACCATGCATTAGCATTCGGTGGATGAGGGCCCAACAATCTTGAACCTGCCCAAGGTCCTCTTGGAAAGCCGCAGAGACCATTCCAAGGCGGTGGAGGCCCATTCCAATTTGAAGAAGCCTCATTCCAGGTCTGAATAGAAGGACAATAGTTGTGTTGAGGATGCCCAACGCGAGAAGAACTATTGTTGTGACCCTGTCGGCTACAGTTGTTGTTAGGGCGAGTCTCATGCCAGGAGTTACTGCCGCCACGAATGGCAGAGCATTGGGGCCCACGCGAAGGAGCCTGGGTGGTGAGAAGAGCAGACTCAAAGGCGGCAGGGCCAGAGGAGGAACGGGGGTTCTGCAAATCAAATGCGAGGATTTTAGAATGAAGTTCCTCAAAGGTGGGGTAGTGGTGTGATGTTGATGATAGCAATGCGGAGAGCAGAATACTCAGGGCCAAGAACAACCACTAATTTTTAGGGTATTGTAATTAATTATAAGTCATTCAGACAATAATTAGCATGCGGAGCAAAAATATCCAAAATGTGATGGTTTAATAACAATTACAAAGTCTTTGTTTACAGGTCGACAAATAAGGATGGCAACGGTTCGGTTTGGGGACGGAAATGTTATACTCATTCCCATAACCACAAAACTTAACCATATCCATAACCGCAAATTAATCATCGGGTATTATCCATAACCATATTCACTGGGCAACGGATTCTTCATTGGTTAACGGTTATATCCATCATCGTCAATACTAAAAATATATTTGGTCAATTGACGTATGATAATTTAGTAAATATTAATTTCGTCGTTAAATAGTTGATGTATAAAATGATTTAATGAATGGATCTTGTGGAGCATAAAAATTAAAGCTAAATATTGATAATGTTGGCTTATCTTTTGATATCTCCCATAAATACCATTGAATTCTCATAGATTTTGATTAATATCAAAACTTTTGAACTTTCCCACAAAATGCAACTCACACAATGCAGTTTTTGTATTCTCAAGGTAATGGATTCGGTGAATAATGAATATATATATATATATATATATATATATATATATATATATTATTTAACACTTTAATATTTTACATTATTCGGTTCGGAATCGGGAACAAATACAGATTTGGGACCCCTATAACCATATCCAAAACCATAACCGAATAATATTCACTATTTTTCAACATACCCAAAATATATCTGAATTTTCATACCCAAATCGAGTCCATTTGGGTGGTTATCCACGGTTATTGGGTTTAATGGTTAGAATTACCATCCCTATTGACAAAACATTCCCATCACACACCAACTAGTCATACGTGGAAAAAATCTCAATGAGTCGGAAACATATCTCAGTACATTAGGGGTTCATTTAGAAGTGTTTTTAAAATGGCTGAAAGCGCTTATAGTGAAAATGTTTTTGGAATCAATTCTAAGGACTCGTTTGAATGTGCTTGTAAAATGATTGAAAGTATTTTTAGATAAAATGTTTTTGGATTGCAAAAGCACTTTAAATGCTTTCTACAAGAAGCACAATTTATGTGCTTTCTTTCAAAAAGCACTTTAAATGTTTTTCTAGGGTTTACTAGCATTTTTACTAAGGATAGTTTTCAAAAATATTTTCACCAAAAGTGCTTGCAGTTATTTTAAAAGCACATCCAAACGAATTCTAAATAAAATACAAGTGAATCCTGGAAAATCACTTAAAGTGCTTCCTGCAAGAAGCACGAGTTATGTGCTTCTTACAAGTGCTTTTAGAAATAAAAAACATTTTCACTAAAAACACTTTCAATCATTTTAAAAGTAATTTCAAACACACCCTATATGTCATAACACAAGTGGTTAAATTTTTTTTCAAGTATCTAATCACTTACATTATAACACTTAAATATACCGACATGTGTTCTTGACACATTAAAATTTCTCCATCCCATACGTGCAACAAATGACAAAACCAATCACTCTAATAAAAATTATACAATAAAATGGATATTAATGCAGTAGTTCAATTGAATGTCAAACTTGTCCACTCCAATATTCAGTACACATTACACAATCACCATAAACATGATTGTGACTCTAGGGTTGGTTGTAGAAATGGTTTTTGAATTTGCCTCTGAGCTTGATTTTTTATTTTGTTTTATTTACCGACTATTTAAGAGCAAAATAGTCGTTAATTCTAGGTCATTTTTACTCCACCATTGAAGAGAGGGCAATCGAATAGCGTGGCCGTCGACGAGAAGAAGGGTGGGGGTGATGTGTCTGAGAAGTAGGAACGACAGCACGTTCTGAGGAGAATGGTGACGGAGTTCAGGGCGGGTAACGGTAAGTTTGGGATGCGGTAATGGTCTGGGGAGGGGGAGTGAGTTGATTGAATTTAGTAGCAAATGTTGGATTGTAGAATCTAAAAAAGAATTTGAGAGGCTAAAATGTAATTCGGGTATTAGTACTACGATCTAGTATTATTTCTCTCTACTTGTAAGTGAAAAATTTTAGGTTTGAATCTTGAAAGTAACGAGTTCATAACAACTTAATTCCCTCGTATTCTTAGTGTAAATATGTACATATAACAAAATGTAATTCTAAAATTAATTTAGTGACCATTCTACAATTCATTATATCATCAATTTTGGAATCCCTTTCTTGACTTACGTGAAAATCCAAACAAATTTAATCCCTCAATTTTTTTTCAGATTTTGGAAAGAATGGCATCATTGAATTCAATATCGTGATATGGGAGACTGAGTAAGCTAAATTTGGAGTACTTTAATGTCACACTAAATATGGTACCGACAATAGACATAGGCCAAAGTCATAGGTTTAATGCAGACAATAGTGAATACTGAATACTAGATGGAAGGCGGCTTTAAAGTTTTCGGCGTACCAAATTTTGATTCTATTTTTATAACTTGGCAGTGTACTCTTCTTTCTGTCCTCAAATTTGAATTATTATTATTTAGTTAAAATAAATTTAGTGTAAAATATTGTTTTCTAAAAGAAAAAGGAAAATATCTAGAAATAAGACAATTTTTTAATCTTGGGATAGAAATAGGACATTTCGAATATGCACACGCTATGCACAACAATTGTACAGAAATATGATTTTTTCTACACCTTGAAATTACCAAATTGTCCTCCTATATAAATGAGTTATCTAGAAATTTCAGCCTTCATTTCTCATTTTGTAGAAAGAGAAATAGAGAGGAGAGAGAGAGATTGAGAAAATCTCTTTTGCCCAATTCCAGTTCGAAGAACTCTAACCCACCCATCTTCTTCATCCAAGATCTCTCTCTTTGTCTCTCTCTCTCTCTCTTTCTTTCTCTCTCTTTCTTTCTCTCTCTCTCTCTCTCTCTCTCTCTCTCTCTCTCTCTCTCTCTTTTGTGTCTTTCCACCACCTCACAACTTTCAAATCCACAAATTTGAGCTCGCAAAACTCGTCTGAGTTCGATTCGAAACCTCCAGTCTTTCCACCACCTCACAACTTTCAAATCCACAAATTTGAGCTCGCAAAACTCGTCTGAGTTCGATTCGAAACCTCCAGTCAGTGGCGAGTCAACAATAAGTCAAGGAACATTCAAATCATAATATCTCAACTGCGGCATAAGAAAATCAAGTTCTCATCAGTAAAATCAAGTGCTCATCAATCTATGCTAACACATGAGTTCATTTAGAGAAATTCTGACATGAACATGACTAGGTGTAATCATAATATATACGCTCTAGTACTACAATCACGTGAAGACTGGAGCTATGCTCATCACATACGAGTCCTAGTTTCCTATTGCAACCTAAGACAGGACTGGCACTTATAATGGATCCAAGGTGAGCGTACGGTGCAATGTGAACATACACGTGAAGCTTGGCCCTGGCCTAGGGCGAGTACTGCACAGGTGCAAGCATGCATGATGAACATGTAAAATGTATATGAACATGCCATGACAATTTATAAATCTCAACAATATAATCACTTTTAAAACGAAATAAAACATGGCATGATAGGCACAATATTAATTCAAAAGTATTTGTGGAAACTATAAAACCTTTTATACATAATATATAAAAAGAAATGCCCACTCACTGATACATAGTTGGATCGTAGCCTCCTAGCCTCACTTGACCTCATACCTCTTCAGGATAATTATCTCCTATAGGTGAAACAACTATAGTAATTATTTAATTAACACATATACGAAAAGACTAGGAAAATTCCCTATAGTTTGCCCAAACGGAGGGTTTAAATATACAAAAACATTCTACACGACGTCATGGACCCGTACACGTCGACTATGTGCCACCACTAGGTTGCACATGCACCCACGGTCCTGCACGCACTAGCAGATACCAAGGGAATATTTCGTCAGATTTGACAGAATATTCCCCTATTCTTCTCCAGTTATCCTCCACCGCCGTTGTTGCCATCCGCCACCATCTGGTCGCCAGTTTCTGAAAAATTTTGCCGAAATTTTGTAAAAACTTTAAAACTTCATATCTTCCTCATTTCTTAACCATTTTTCACGTACTTTATATGGAAATGAAGCTTAGGAAGAGAAGAACAAGTTTATATCTTTTGAAAGTTCAAAAAGTGGACAGAAATAGACTGAAAATGGCTCAAAACTCTCAGTCTTATTTTCGACGTCTCTAAACCTTGTTTTTCAATTTGGCTTGGCTTCAAACTTGGACTAGGAACCCCGGGGAGTTGTGTAGTAGCTTCTAAAACTTCCAAGACCTTGTAAGTCAAATGGAAAGTCTTTGGATAATTTTCACCTGAGTCGGAGCTCCGAGTTGGACATTCGAAACTCGGTTGTTTTTTAATCGGTTAGTATGGATGGACTCGTGGGAATGAGAGGAATACAATGGTGGTGATTTGAAGTTCGATCAACTATGATTGATGATGGTGTTTAGGTTGCAGAGATAAGAGAGGTATACGGTTGAAGAGAGAATAAGAGAGAAGAAGAGAGAGAAAGTGTCTAAATGATGAGGGAGTGAGTGTCCGATTGCTATAAAAAAAATTAAAGGAATGATTGTTGATAGAAATAATGGGATGAGTGCTCGGTTAGTGTGGTAGGCAGGGTGGATATCTGACCGATTTTTAAAGTTGGAAAGGATCCAACTTTCATGATTTGAAAATACAGAAACCTAACCCACTTATACACTACACTATTAATTAATACTACATAATTAGTACACCCATGTACAATTTTATCTGTTATTAACGTACTTTAACTAAGCATAACTTTTTCGCTACAAACCCGATTCGAGTTTAGTTTGCACTCATGTGTCTGTAATAACGATTACTCTTTAATTATGATAATACGAAAAATAAAGTAAATGCCGAATGACAACGTCCACATCAGATTCCACTTTGCCAACAAGGGTATAATTGTCATTTTACATACTCGGGAAGGAAATTACACAGAAAATTAGGGACGGGTTGTCACAATCTACCCCTTGAAGAAAATTTCGTCCCCAAAATTTCAACAATACTGAAGATTATCGTTAAGGAACAAACGTGGATAAAGATCTTACATACGCTCCTCCGTTTCCCATGTAGCTTTATGCACTCTTGACAATTTTGGTGGGTTGTCACAATTTACCCCCATAACATGGACACGTGGAACACATTGTGCACTCTTCAATTCAATAGGCAACTTCTTCAATTTGATCAATGATCTGATATAGCCCAATATAACGAGGACTTACCTTTCTTTTCTTCCTGCAACATACAACGCCTTTCCATGGCGACAACTTTAAGAATACCCGATCTCCAACCGCGTATACCTTGTCTGTCGAATGCATGTCTGCTATACTCTTTTGTTGATCATGTGTTGCCTTCAGGTTGCTCTTTATCACTTGAATATTATGTGTCGTCTCATCTATAATTTTAGGACCTACCAAAACTTTTTCGCTGACCTCGGACCAACACAACAGTGTACAACAAAGTTTCCCATACAATACCTCGAATGGTGACATACCAATGCTTGAGTGAAAGCTATTGTTGTAGGCGAACTCTTTCAGATTGTCCATCAGTCTAAGGATTATAGGCGTTTGTGCCATTCGTTTCCGAACCGAAGGACTGAAGATCTTAGCATGTCTTCTAACATCTGAATAATTCTCTCGAATTGTCCATCAATATGAGGATGATAGGCGATGTTGTATAGTAATTTCGAACCTAGAGCTTCTTAAAAAGCTACGAAAAATTTTGAAGTAAAAATGGGTTCCCGATAAGAAATAATACTAACTGGAACACCATGATACTTGACAATTTTAGAAACAAAAAGTTCGACAAACCAACTTAGCGGGTAGATTTCACAAATAGGTAGGAAATGCACTGACTTGGTAAGTCGATCTACAATCACCCAGATTCCATCATAGCCATTATGCGTATAAGGCAACTTGTACATGAAGTTCATAGTAATATCCTTCCATTTCCACTAAGGTATAGGGAGTGGCTGTAGCAGTACAAATGGTTTCTTTCTTTCTGCTTTGACCTGCTGACAGACTGAACAACAACTCACGTACTCATCAATTTATCTTTTCATTCATGGCCAATAGTTGAAAGGTTCGTTAATATGATACATTTTAGTACTCTCAGGGTGTGTCGCATAAGCTGAGACATGTGCTTCGTCAAGAATTTATTTCTTCAGTTCTTCCACTTTCGATACATACATTCGGTTGCCTTGCATGAGCATACTATCGAATTCTGAGGTCTTCCCTCTTGGCATTCAACACTACTTGGTTTAACTTTTGGGCTTTTGAGTCATTCATCTGAGCCTCGAGAACATGATCCGATAAAACGGGTCTGACTTGAAAGTTGGCTAGTAAGGCTCCCTGGTGATCCACTTCCAAAACGACTCTACTAGATCTTAGGTCGGTTAGAAGAGGAACACGACATGCATAGAGAGTATTGAGTCAACCGTGGGATTTCCTGCTGATAGTATCTGCTACAGTGTTAACACAACCAGAATGATATTCAATAGTGCAATCATAATCGCTAATCAATTCCATCCATCTACGTTGTTGGAGATTTAATTCTTTCTGAGTAAAGATATACTCGAGGCTTTTATGGTTAGTGAAGATTCGACACGTTTCCTCATAGAGATAGTGCCGCCAAATTTTTAGAGTGAAAACAATAGCCGCCAATTCAATTTCATAAGTAAGGTAGTTCCTTTCATGGGGTTTTAATTGTGATGAAGCATATGTGATCACCTTCCCATGTTGCATCAACACACAACCCAAACCATACAGAGAGGCGTCACTATAGATCTCGAAATTCCCACTATTATCAGGAACTGACAAAACAGTTGAATGAGTGAGACAGTGCTTCAACTATCAAAAACTACGTTCACAATCATCATTCCATTTGAACTTAACTCTTTTCCTGGTCAACTTTGTTAGAGGCAGTGCTATGGCTGATAAATCCTTCACGAAGCGTTGATAATAGCCAGCAAGACCAAGAAAACTCCGTACTTCATTGACAGTCTGAGGTTGCTCCCAATTTTCCACTACTACTACCTTCTGAGGATCCACGAGAATACCTTGATTTGATATCGCGTGTCCCAAGAAAGACACATAATCTAGCCAAAACTAGCATTTACTGAATTTAGCATACAATTGATTCTCTCTTAGCTTCTTTAATACTAAACGTAAATGTCTAGCATGGTTAGCCTCGCTCCTAGAATACACCAAAATGTCATCAATGAAGACAATTATGAACCTATCAAGGTACGAACAAAATACCTGATTCATCAGGTCCATAAAAGCTGCTGGAGCATTTGTTAACCCAGATGACATCACAAGAAACTCGTAATGACCATATCAAGTTTAGAAGGTTGTTTTTGGAACATCATCACTCTGAATTTTTAACTGATAATAACCAGACCTTAGATCGATTTTTGAGAAAATGCAAACACCACAAAGCTGATAAAAAAACGTCGTCGATCTGTGGCAATAGATAACGATTTTTAACCGTCACCCAATTCAGCTATCTGTAATCGATACATAGCCTCAATGTTCCGTCTTTCTTCCGTACGAACAAGATTGGAGCTCCCCAAGGGGAAGTGCTCGGTTGAATAAACTCCTTATCAACAAGTTCTTGCAACTGGGTTTTTAATTCTCTCAACTATGTAGGAGCCATACGATAAGGTGCTAGAGAAATAGGGTCAGTATCTGGATGTAGATCGATGGTGAACTCCACTTCACGATCCGGTGGCAAGCCAGGTAAATCATTGAGAAAAATATCAAGAAAGTCTTTGACTACTTGAACATCTTCCACACGCGCAGGAATATCTTCAGTCATCACCATGTGAGCTAAGTAGCCTTGACAACCCTTTCTCAATATGGCAGAAATGATTCCATGTTGCAGACCACTACATTCACCAACAAAAGTTACAATCGGCATGTCTGGTCGATGGAAAGTAATAATTTTCTAGCGACAATTTAATATGACATGATTGTAGTCTAACCAATCCATACCCAAGATAACGTCAAAGTCAACGATATCTAGGGGAACAAGATTAGCTAGCAATACTACATTCTTAATAAGAATGGGACATCATCAATACTCTCAATTAACATAGCAAATTTCACCCCTAGGCATCAAGAATTCCAAATCATAACTGAGGGTAGTGGGGTGAGGTTTAGTCTTTTGAGCAAACTTATGGGAAATTGCCGAGTGAGTAGCACCCTAGTCAATTAAAATTCTAGCAAAGTGGCCCCCATGATTAAGTTGAGATTACTCTAAGCATCTTGTATGGTGATGTTGTTAACGCAACCTGGCACTTGTTGTTTGCCTAATTGACCTCTATTTGCCTAAATCTGATTGCCATGTCCTTAATTACCTCGACCCTGGTTGGTTTGGTTTGTCTGCCTGCTTGAGCCGCCATTGCTAGCAACTACATCAAGGTTCCGATGATGTCCTCCAGTATACCACTATGCTACTCTCCTCTCGGATGTTGGACATGTCACCCTGATAGTGGAAAGCACCACCATAAGCTGTCTGTTTGTAAGCATTAGGTCCAGTAAATAATTTTTGTTGTGGAGGGACTGCAACTGGTAGTGTAGGAAACTGATTTCTCTGATTTTGAGGATATTGACTAGACTTGTGCCCCTCCTGACTACATGACATCCTCTTTTTCCCTTCTTACATTCACCGTAGTGACGAGTATTACACCTGTGACAGAACTGAGCACCAAAATTGTTGGAGTTCCTTTGATTCTAAAAACATGAGTTGCCAGTGGATTTGCCACCCATTCGAGGTGTATTGAAATTTGGACCCTTATTAAATGATCAAAAGATGACTGCCCCTTGTTGTTATTCTTCTGAGTGTTACCATTTTCCTATTCATCGTCATCATCATCGGGGCCATTTTTGGAATCTTCCACATAAAGTAATATCTCAAAGAATTCT
This sequence comes from Malus sylvestris, assembly GCF_916048215.2. Taxonomy (NCBI): domain Eukaryota; kingdom Viridiplantae; phylum Streptophyta; class Magnoliopsida; order Rosales; family Rosaceae; genus Malus; species Malus sylvestris. The sequence goes on from NC_062273.1 coordinate 8,124,512, forward strand.
TGATAAGTGGAGCATGGAGTAGCCCCCAAGGAACGAGGCCGTTTACGAGTTCCTTCCTTAAACTGAAGAAGCATTTCCCTAGGACTTTCAGCAATAATAGGACAATAACGAGATAAATCAGTGAATTTCTTGTGATACTCTATTACTGACATTTTGCCCTGTTTCAACTCCATAAACTTGTCTTTTTCTGATCCTTATATTCCGAATGTGTGAATTTGATCTCAAATAGACGCTTGAAAACATCCCATCTCATGGCCTCCCGTGTAGACAACGGACGTGACTCGTAAACCCACCATGACTATGTTTCTCCATGAAAGAACCACGTCGTTGTTTAGACTTATTGTTCCGCTGGTAAATTCCCTTGTCGCCACAAAGTGTGAAAAATCTTTTCAACATAAGGGATCGAAAATTATTAAGACTTATAACACCTATGAAGAATGTAGGACTACCAAACCTATGCTCTGATACCAAACTGACACACCCTGACCGAAGTCAAGGCATGCTGGCTGACACCCGAAGGTGACGTAGCCAAAAGGTAAGTGATGTGAAAATATGGATAAATTTAAATCAAAGTTAGAATTTATTTAAGCTAATAAAGAGTTTACGCAGTAGTGGGAAGAACCCATAAAACGTAGTAAGCAGAGCATAGATAACAGTACGACATAAGTAGAGCAGTCGAATCTAGTTAAGGTACTTATTATACAATCGAAAATAAGCTCCTACCATTTAATTGGGAGAATGTCAAAGTCACCAAAGATTCCTCGTGCGCCACAAAAGATTCAGCTAATTAAGTCTTGGAGGGGTGTAAAACAAAAGGTGTGAGTGGGTGAAAACAAAGGTTTATGAAACACATTTCTTTTTCGAACATACTAAACCCTCGCCATAAATCAAGTATAGTTTCCAGAAAATCATACAATGTATAAATATGAAATCAAAAGTATTTCAACAACAATTCAAGGAACCTTCAAATTATAATTTCAACTACGGCATAAAAAAATAAAGTTCTCATCAATAAAATAAAGTTCAATCTATGCTAACACACGAGTTCATTTAAAGAAATTCTGACATGAACAGGACTGGGTGTAAACATAATATATACGCTCTAGTACTACAATCACGTGAAGACTGGCGCTATGCGCATCACATACGAGTCCTAGTTGCCTATTGCAACCTAGGACAGAACTGACACTTACAATGGATCCAAGGTGTGCGTACGATGCAATATGAACATACACGTGAAGCCTGGCCCTGGCCCGGGACGAGTACTTCGCTTGTGCAAGCATTCATAATGAGCAGGTAAAATGTATATGAACATGCCATGACAATTTATAAATCTCAACAATATAATATCACTTTTAAAATGAAATAAAACATGGCATGATAGGCACAATATTAATTCAAAAGTATTTGTGGAAACTATAAAACCTTTTATATATAATATATAAAAATAAATGCCCACTCACTGATATGTAGTCAGATCGTAGCCTCCTACCCTTGCTTGACCCCGTACCTCCTCGGGATAATTCTCCTATAGGTGAAACAACTACAGTAATTATTTAATTAACACATATACAAAAAGACTAGAAAAATCCCCTATAGTTTGCTCAAACGGAGGGTTTAAATATACGAAAACATTCTACGTGACGTCACAGATCCGCATGTCTCTAGCTTGCCGCCACACGCACGCCCACGCGCAGGCCACGCTTCTGCACCTGTTGGCATCCCAAGGGAATATTCCGTCAAATTTGATGGAATATTCTGTTAAATCTAACGGCGTCAGTTAATGGCGTTACCTTAACGGTGTCAGAATATTCCATTAACTTTAACAAAATATTCCCCCTTCTTCTCCATTTGTCTTTCGCCGCCATCTGGTTCGCCGAATTCTGCAAAATTTTGCAGAAATTTGTAAAAACTTTAAAACTTCATATCTTCCTCATTTCTCAACCATTGTTGACGTACTTTATACGAAAATGAAGCTTAGGAAGAGAAGAACAAGTTTATACCTTTTGAAAGTCCAAAAAGTAGACGAAAATAGACAAAAAATGGCTCAAAACACTCGGTCCTATTTTCGACATCTCCAAACCGTTTTTTTTTTCTTTTCACTTTGGCTTGGCTTCAAACTTGGACTAGGAACCTCGGGGAGTTGTGTAGTAGCTTCTAAACCTTCCAAAACATTGTAACTCGAACGGAAAGTCATCAGATTATTTTCACCTGAGTCGGAGCTCCGAGTTGGACGTTCAAAACTCAGTTGTTTTTTAATGGTTCATATGGATAGACTCGTGGGGATGAGAGGAATACGATGGTGGTGATTTGAAGTTCGATCTACTATGTTTGATAATGGTGTTTAGGTTGCAGAGAGAATAGAGGTATACAATTTGAGAGAGAAAAAGAGAGGAGATAAAGTAAGTGTCTGAATGATGAGGGAGTGAGTGTCTGATTGCTATAAAAAAAAAATTAAGGGAATGATTGCTTATAGAAATAATAGGATGAGTGCTCGATTAGTATGGTAGGCAGGGTGGATTTCTGACCGATTTTTAAAGTTAGAAACGAACCAACTTTCATGATTTGAAAATACAAAACCTAACCCACTAATACGCTACATTATTAATTGTTATTGCATAATTAGTACACCTGTGTACAATTTTATCTGTTGTTAACGTACTTTAACTAAGCGTAACTTTTTAGTTACAAACCCGATTCGGGTTTAGTTCACGCTCACGCGTCCGTAATAACGAGTACTATTTAATTATGATAATACACAAAATAAAGTAAATGCCGAATGACAACGTCCACATTAGATTCCACTTTGCCAACAAGGGTATAATTGTCATTTTACATACTCGAGAAGGAAATTGCATAGAAAATTAGGGACGGGTCGTCACATGAAGTGATTGGTTTAGGGTTTCTTGGAGGAGACCCAAATCCTTCATTTTTTATTTTTGATTTTTTTTTATCATTTCTCTTATTTATATGTGGGTTTTCATTTCTTCTACCTTCTCTCTCCCTCAGCTCCTTCTCTCGATCCAAATTACAAGCATTAAATAGGGTATGGCTTTGGCTGCAATTAAATGAAAAAACGTATTAAAGGTTAATTGCCTTTTGGAGAAGAGATAAAGTTAAGGGAAAAGAGAGAAATTAGAGTGGAAACAAGGAAGAGAAGGATATGGACGAAATTATTTCGCATACTCGTTCGCTTTCTTCAAATTAAGCTCACTCATGTACTATATGTACATGAAATGTACACAACATGCACATGTTATGCTCACATATCTGAGCTCAACCCAAAAACCCTTAACTCACAGCTCTCTCTTTGAAATCAGAAAAATGACGCAATTAGATAAATGACCCTAAACTTTATATGAAGAATCGAAGATTCATTAATTTGAATTTGATATCAAATTTGATTGGGTTCAAATATTTCAAGGATTTGAACATTGCAATTTGAATGGGCACGAAAGAACCCAACTGAATCAAAGGAAATCATTTCACGAACTCGTTCACTTTTTTGTATTTGCAAGGCCTGCTTCTAAATCAAAGTAAAAAGTAGTAAACTACGTTAATGCGAAGAGTGTCAAAGATGTAACTACGCACCATATACACCTATATGCACACCACATGCACATAAAAGATGTAGCCATGCACAGCATATGCACACCACATGCACATTACATAAAAAATTTCACAAATTTCTACAATTGGACACTTGAACCGGGAATTGTTACATCCCAGTTTTGTAACACGTCAAAACTTGAAATTTATTCCACAACCCATAGGCCCTAACATGAAACAAAAACCGTAATTTAACTTCTAAGTATTAACTCATCTTACAAACAACCCATTTATTCCATAAATCATTGATGAAAGAACTTGAAACTAAACACCCTACCTTACTATGCTTGCCGAAGCTTCAATCGTCGGAAAAAATGAAACTTTTCGACCAAAACAGAAAATATGGTACAAAATCTAGGTCACTCTTCTCACCTCTCTCTCACATCCATTTGTTCGAAATCAAAGGTATGAGGTCAACCCAAAACCAAGCTCACTATTCTTGCCTCTCTTTGGACTTCCCCCTCTTCGAAATCGGAGCTCAAATACCTTAGCTCAACCCAAAAACCCATAGCTCACAAAGCTTTCTCACATCCTTCTCTTCCAAAAGACAATAGTGATGCAATGGACTGACGATTTTTAGTATTTATACGTGGGTATTTTAGTAATTTTGGTTTTGTGCATGAACAGTTTGTCCTATTTTTGTCCCAAGATTAAGTAATTGTCCTATTTCTGAGTATTTTCTAGGAAAAAAAATAACTTGGCAATGTATAAAATCAATGTAATTATGCTAGAAGTTGGAACTTTGGGTATGAAGGAAAATTGTGAATTTATGAAGGAAAAATGTGTCACATGGGAGTATTGAAAAGACCAAAAAAGAGAAGTTTGAAAATCTCCCAAGTCAATGTCAAAAAAAGAGAGTTGAGCCCTTTGCTAGTGTTCAAACAAAAGGTTTGAAATATTCCTCAATTCCTTGCCCTAAATAGTGTTCAACGCAGTCCACTCAAATTGGTGAGATCCCTATCTTCTTCTATAAGGCAATTTGTCATCCCAAGCGTCTCTCACATAACAAAAAGTGGGCCCTATTATATTCCAAAACCAATTTTTCGTTGGAAATAATAAACACTTTTTATTCTGGTATGCATGTTTAATTATGTTTATTATTTTTGTTTAATTTATTCAATCTAATGATCATAATTAAATAAAAGTGAAAAATCATCTCTCTTTTTTGAATACACAATGTATTTCAAATATTGAACTTGTCTATAGGTGAGCAGAAATACCAACATACCGTGATAATTTTGACATTCCAAAACCGAATTAAATTTGGCTGAAATGGAATCTTATGTGGAATCAAGATAAGCATATGTTTTTTTCTCTTGGTAGCAGGGTCCACCAATACAATGGACCAGCAGCATGTATGGACTAATATCTGTCTACCACAAAAATCAGAAAAGGCTGGTAATTGTCTTATACATATTATGTGGTGAATGACGAAGACAGATTTGGCACAGTTGATTTGGCGTCGGTGGCTCACTTGTCTTTCATCATGGTTGGATGTCTCCAGCACTTGGTCGTCGGTGAGCATCCAAGGTAAACGCAGAGTCTAATGTTTTGAAGAATGAATTTGAGTCTTCACCAAATAATATCATGTCCCGTATATACAAAAAGAAATACTAACGAGATAAATTCTTTGTCACTTTATTTTTTTGCACAATGTTTTATAATATTAGCATATAAATTGACGTTAAACTGTGAGATGAAAGATAGACTATGAAGAGTCTCACTTATGAGACAATTTCATTAGCATTTCTTATATAAATCCCTAACACAAAAACATATTTTACTTCGGTGAAACTTCGTTTCAAATAAAATGTGAATTTATGATCTACGAGGTCGGAAGAGCTCTCAAATTCTAATTATCCCTTCTAATTGATTGAAGAAAAAAATAGATTCAAACTTGCAATCTATCTTAATTCTAACATTTCTCACTCCTCTCCGCTTTGGCTTGCTTATGTCGCTATAGTTAGTTAATCGTAAGAGAGCAATTATTTATTTTTTTCAACAAAAACTATATGATAATGTGATTTTTTTTTTAACGCAAGTAATATCTATTTTAAATCAATCTAAATTACAGAGCCTACGAGATTTATTTTTTGTTAAGCGATGAATTTTGATAGATTAAATGTTAAATTTGCCACTAACAGGGTTTGAATCTACGCCACCATGTAAGAGCTCAACACCTCTCCACCCCTGTGGTAAAGGGCCACATGCCAGAGCCTGAGAGTTAAACTATGTATATATAGTGGAGAGCACATCTTAGCTACACTCCTACCTCTTCAATTATATGATTGTTAAGTTTTGCCAAAAATTGCTAAACCAAACTGCTCTAGGGCTGGCCCTGAGAATTTGGGGGCCCTAGGCGAGCCTTCGAAGTGGGGCCCTAAAATTCTCTGATCTTCGGTTCTTTGTATATTGATTTGTATAAAAAGAAATCGATAAATACATAAAAAGTTCTATTTTCACATCAAATATCATTAAAAATTAATATCAAAAGAAGATAAATATACAAACATTATTGAAACATTACACGATTCACCTTTTTAGACACAAATATACTAAATGTTTGCAGTCAAGAGTCTAAGATTGAGAGTGAAGAACAATAAAACTTGATGATCAAGAGAGTAAATAACAATAAAACTTGATTGATGAGTATAATAAATTCAACACCAATTGTTTCTCTTGTGTTTTTTTTTTCTTCTAAAATCAACCTCACACTAACGAATTAAATATTAAAATAATCCATTAAATAAAAAGTTATTGAAAAGAAAAATATAAATTTAAAGTTTTGATTACCTTAAAGTACAATCTTTAAGACCATATGATAGTTGGTTTAAATATTCGATAGAAATTGAGAGAATGAGAAGTTGGTTTAAACATTCGATAGAAATTGAGAGAATAAGAAGTTGAAAGAAAAAAAATTGCGAAGGGACTTGAGTTTTATAACTTTATATGTATTTGGATATATGGATTGCGAGTTGGACAGATAGATTGGTAGTAAATTTGAAAAACAAGAAAAATCAAGAAAAACCTAGTGACTTGCTTCGTGTTTCAAACTCAACACCCCAAAGAAAAATGAAGCCAACATTTCCACTGCACTAACAAATGAATTATGATATTTCTTACTTTTTTTGTATTTATATGTTAATTACAAGATATAAATTTTTTTTGGGGGCCCTTCCGAAGTGAGGGTCCTAGACGAGCGCCTACTTGGGCTACCCTCAGGGTCGGCCCTGACTATTAATCTAACGTCAAGGCCAATTAAGTAGTAGTAATTGGGGTCCATAATTATAATACCATACAATATACAACACTTTCAGTTTTTTTTTTTTGTAGTCCCTGTGGTGAGATGCTAATTTTAATTTGGCCCCTATAGTGAAAAATAAATGTTAACCATGACCTTGCGATCAAGTCCGAAGCAATAGCGATCCAATTTGCAACTTCCTTCGTTCTTTCGTTAAATGTCCATTAAGATTTCTCCACCAACCATAACTTAACACGTGAGCATGTATGTTATTTTTTAATTAGATGTGTGTTTAAATAGTTATATTGTTAAAAATATTTTTTGTTTCTACTGCCTAAGAAAATAGTTTCTTTGAGTAACTTGTTTTTAACTATGTCAAGGTTTTACCGTAGTATACTATGCAATTTGATGTGGTAGTATGACGTGTCAATTATCGTGTTATATGTGTTTTTTTTCTCACACACTGATAATTAATCGATTTTGAATACAATAACAGTAACACTCTCATTACATGAAATTTGTTCGTTTTACTTTGACTAATCATTAACTTGTGAGGATTTCGAAGCTCTTCCCGATCAGTTTGGAAGTGAGTTAATTGCAATCTAAAGCTGTAATTAATTGATATAATTAGGTACTGTTTTTATTTTTCAAGGTGCTAAATGAAGTTTGGGCATGATTTGCGCTAGATTTCAGTCTAGCAGCCACAAGCCGATCTCTGGTCTATGACGTATGTCTTGAGAAATGCGCTCCCAACAGAATACCATCATTGGAAAAAGAAAAGTCAAACAAATATTGTTTAATATGTCAGCCTTCAAAATGTGAGCAAAGAGTATTTTTACCCACTATCATGACTATCGTGTGTTCATACTTAATAATTTATCATTTATCATTTCACCTTATTCTAGTTAAATTTCATATTAAATGTTTCATTTTATTTTCAAAAAAAAAAAATTAACCAAAGTTAAATAAAAATACATGTGACAAATAATTAATGTATAATAAGCACATACCATAATTTATAGTGATGAACAAAATTGTTATAAATAAAGGTATAAACATGGACTAACACCCATACACTTATTCACTATTTTTATAATAACTAAAAGCAATAATATTATTTTATGAAATAATGTTTGTTTACTAAAGTCTAAGAATCTCGTGGAAGTTAGAGGTTTTAGATTTGAATCTCGTGAATGGCGAGTTTAATACTAAATTAGATTGTCTATTATGTAGTTTAACCTTACCTTCCTCCTTTTAGTGTAAAATTATGTCGATGTACCCATAAAAAATATCATGCTCATTCTTTAAAATGAATGGAATTTTCATAAATTTGTGACTTGCAAAGCACTCGTTAGGAATTGTAAATGTCTTTTTCGTTAAAAGTGAACAGTACCGAAATTGTTTCGTTAAAACTCCCTTATTATAATTTATAAATACAAAAGATATTGCAATTATTAGAATTTTATACTAGTCTATTTATTACGGATTTATAATGTGGTAATTATTATTATTATTCTAAATTAACCCAAGAAATGCTATGGAAAACCCTTCTAGCAAAACAACAAAATGCTATGATAATCCACTATTTCTTGTACTAAGAATACAAAACCTCAAATCTTGTGAGTTCTCAATGCTAGTGGAAAATTCCATTTCGTTTCAAATGGCACACTAATGATTCTGATAACAGTTGCTCACACGCTGGTGAGTGTCTATAAACAATTAATGCACTGTGTCACATCCCAGTCCGGGGTGGATCACTTTCCGGGTCCGTTCCACCACTGTAGTACGATATTGTCCACTTTGGGTTTACCATTCCCTCACGGTTTTGTTTTTGGGAACTCACGAGCAACTTCCCAGTAGGTCACCCATTATGGGAGTGTTCTGGTCACCTTCTCGCTTAACTTCGGAGTTCCGATGGAACCCGAAGCCAGTGAGCTCCCAAAAGGCCTCGTGCTAAGTAGGGATGAGAATATACATTTAAGGATCACTCCCCTGGACGATGTGGGATGTTACAACTTGAGTTTTGCAAATATATAAATGGTTGCTAATCCAACCAATCATGCGCAAGTGTTTGATTGTCACGTACAACTTATTAGACACTAGTCATTCCCAAGTGCTAAAATTGCAAAACAAACACTACCTTAAAGTTGTAGAAAAAAATTTGATAAAACAGTTGAGAATCTAAAGGCATGTTACAGTAAAAACACTTGAGAATCGAAATTTAATGTCAACTGCTTTTGTTGGCTAGCTAATTATGTGAGCATGTGTTGTATGCCAGAGATGAAGTAAATAAGGCATTGTTTGGTTGGAAACACATTAACGGTAAAAGCTGGCAAAGTGAAAGCAAAAGGGCTTAAAGAATTACTCACACGTTTTTGTGGCCTTTTTGTGGCTTTTGTGCATGAAAAGCAGGGAATTATTAAAATCGACGCGGATGGGAAGATCGCAAGCACATGGACATCATCAATGCCCTTCACTTCTCCAACGCGTAGGTGCCTCACACTCCTGCCATGAACACACACACACACACAAAATTGACACTTCCAACATCTCCAAGTCGCTCTATCAACGCTGCTTTGGGTGATTCTTTGATCTTGAATTGGACTGCTGTTAACCGTTGATGCAATTTGAGCGTCCAGATAACTCTTAGTTGTTTACATGTGGAGCCCTCATGGAATCAATGGCATAAGTGGTACTCGTGCATGAACAATTGTTCCTGACCTACAAAGACCTTACTTATTTATATGTGGCTAGTCTACTCATAGAAAGAAAAAAATTGGATAGAACAACCTAATTGTGTGATTGATTAGGCCGCTCTACAAAAACATATATAAAAGAGCTATTGTGTTTTAATCTCATCCAATGTAAAAGTTGTCCTAATCAGTTAAATTTGTTCAACAATCTCTCGTATTTGCAAGTCCTTAGCCTTTAGTACTTAGTCTTTGGCCTTGACCTTTGCTTTTTCAAATTGAGAGTCTCAGATCTGTTTGCAAGGGATTGATTCGTGTGGGCAGCTAGGAAAAGTATGCGGGATGAGGAGAAAAATTGCCGAGGAGCCAAAATCCCATCAATTTTCTTCATAAACAAAAGATTAATGGTTTCTTAGTTTTTTTTTTTTCCTTCATAATTCTCTCGCAAAATCCCAAAAGGGTAATAGTTTCTTAGTTGACTTTATATTTTTTGTCAATTTCAATTTTACCTAGTAAACTTGACTCTAATCACCATTTAATACTTCTACCTACCAAAATTTATACTAAAAAGGAATTTTTTTCGACAGAATTACACTGTTGCATGATGTTATAAATTACGTTTCTTAATACTGAATATGATACTATAAAAACGTCATCATACAAAGAGAAAGTATACAAAAGAATTGATTTTATTGCTAAATCGATATTATAAACAAGTAACAAAAAAAAAAAAAGGATCTTAATAAACATTTCTATTCTTTTTTTCCTCTAAATTTATTTTATTGTTTTTCCCTAACAATCCCTATAGACAGAAGAATCTATTTCTAATAAACAAATTTGCTTCATAATAATAGACTTAAGCTCGTCGTGATTACTATTACCACGTTGGATAATTGTGTGCCCGCCGGACAGCCCCGCTACTCCGCCGATTGAACTCGGGTCCGGCACCGACTCACTTGACGTGACCAGATTAATGCTCTTCCTTACGAACGGGTTGGCAACGAGTTGACTCAAAATTCCCGACTCGGTCACCATGCTCTTCCTCTTGTGCTGCATGGTGGCCCGAACTATTTCCGTCAACACGGTGTTCGATAGCCGCCGAATTCCGCGGGATCCGCCGGTGATAACGACGGAATTAACCGCGCCGTGAGACTGAGTGGAGTCGGAGTTTTTCTTGGGGTGCTTACCCGGCGGCGGCATTGTGAATAAAAGAACCGACTCGGGACTCCGGTGCCGGACTCGGCCGAGTGGGTCCCTGACCACGACCGAGTTTTTCGCGTCCACCAACATAATATGCTTGAAGTTTCTTCGAACCCGGCCGAGAAGCATCGGGTAACAAGCCCACCGCCGCAGGCTCATCGGCACTACGTGGTCCACGAATCCGGATAGTGAGTTTTCCGGGTCCAGCTCGCCCGCCTCGAACCCCACAACCGACCCGTAACTAAACCGAGTCAACTCACCGTCGCCTTCCGAGTTTACACCCTTTTTCCCCCAGAGGGGCTCTTCAATTTCCTTTTTCCCGGCCTTGATGAACTGAGCCGCGTCGAATCCCAAACCGGGTTTTTCCCTCGCCGCAGCCGTCCGGTTTAGGCCCCCGTAACGGCGGAGGAGCACTAAGAACGAGGTGTTCTCTTCCTGGATTATGGACCCGAATCTAGAACCGGAGGAGGCGAAGACGAACGCCACGTCCGCTCTGGACGTGAGGCCGGACCGGTGCAACACCCTCAGAAACAACCGGAGCTCGGGTTCCGTGACGTCGTCGTGGAAATGGGCGACGACGAGATCGGGCATGGCTCTGGTGCCGCGGCGGTACAGAGTGCCCATCTTCTGGAGGGCAAATTGGGACTTAAACAACTTCTGCTGTTTTTGCTTCCACATTGCGGACAACCATGAGGAGGAGACAACGGGGAAGTTGTGATTGGTGGGCGATTGGGGAATTTGAGTACTTTGGGAGAGGAACCTTCTGGAAGGTGATGGGACGACGGGGCGAGGCTTGGCGGCGGAGGGCTCGAAGGTTGAGAGGGTGAAGAGGAGGAGGGTGAGGAAGATGAGAAGGGCACAGATGGAAATTGTGGATTGGGCTTTGGAGAGAATAAGATTGTTGGAGCTGGTTCTTCTGAAAACCGCGCATGTTTTGGAGGAGGAACAGGAGGAGGAGGATGGAGAGGAAGTGGAAGAAGAAGAGAAGAGCTTGGTGATTTTATCGACAATGGTGGTGGTGGTGCCGCCGTTTTCCTCCGGGAAGAACACCAGAAGCAAACCCATCCCCCAATTTTCACTGCTCCAGCTGCTATCGCTATTGCTCTTGGCTTTTGCTATGAAGCCCATCCTCTCTCTACCGTCTCTCTCTCCTCCCTCTGGCTTTGGCGCTTTACCTTTTGAGGATTACTTGCTGCGGTGTTCTTGGCCGCATGTGATCCCCACTTGTTAATAGGTTTGGATTTTTGGCCTCTCTTGCTGTGCAAGAAATTAAAATTAAAATAAAAAAGGGAAAGATGGATAGAAATATAGCATGGTGTTTCCATACTTGGTAAATACGCGTATTTACCAGTTTTGTTTGTTAATTTTTTAACTATAATTTAATTTAATTGTTGGTACAAATAAATTGCAAAAGAAACTCATTACTATAAGTGTGGTAACCATCACTTATTTTAACTGTTTACCGGGGATTTTAGTTTGGTTTGTTTTTTCAAATTTGATATGTGTTTGTTTTGTAGTTTTAGTGGGTTTTTTTTTTCATTTTTAGTTTTGTTTGTTATTTTTCCTTTTTTCCTTTTCACTTAGTTTAAGCTTTCTTTTATTGTTGAGAAATTTATGAATTACAATTGTTGAATGAGCAAAATCAAAATGCTCATATTGATCAAAAGATATAAAATTAAATATTATCATGATACGTTTCGGTTTTTTTATCTTTTAGTTAATAATTTCGACACAAGTTTTCTTTCTTTTGCACTCATAAATATTATTGTCTCATAATTTTTTTTTTGTAATTTATTTAATCCAAACCAGAAATAAATAGGCCTGCAAAGGAAAAAAAAGTGCGAAGAAATTACTTTCTCTAATTGATTTGAAGTGCTATTATGACCGGGCACCAGTCTTATTTTCTCTCACCTTACCTTTAAATTGATTTGAAGTGCTATACGGTGAACAAAAAAAAAAAAAAATATGTATATATATATATATATATATATATATATATATATATATATAGGGTTATTTGCTCAAAAGCCTTGCTGAAACTCATACTTGCTCTCCCATTACCTTCTGAAACTCATTTTTACTCGCTTAACCCCCATAGCTATACAACCTCTCATTATGCACCTTGTTGATGCACAAAACCGGAGGTCTTGGTACAACGTAAATCCGACCGTGAATCTGCAAGAAATGTAAATAACACAAGATGTATCGTGGTTCACCCCAAGGTTTGGGCTACGTCCACACTGATAGTATTGTATTTCTCTGAGAAGCGAGGGAGAGAGAGAGCTCTGAGAGTGAGAGCGTTGAGAGGGTGAGGAGCCTTAGGAATTGGCCTCCTCTAATTGTGAGGGTGAGGGGTCCTTTTATAGAATAAGGACTCCTCACTTATTACATATTTGCCCATTCCTTTATTACATAATTACATTTAAGTCCCCTGAGTATTTATACGAGGTCTAAATACGAGGCCCTAAATATGGTATAAACAGTAGTCCGCCAAGTCTTCAGTCAAGAGAGTCTTTTGGCTAGAGACTTGAAATTCAGTCCGTGTGTAGGTCGAAGTAACTAGATGTTGTCTTGAACTGATGCTCGATATGAGGCGGTGCTCAATCTGAAATGATGCTCAATTAGAAGTAGTACACACTGCGAGGCTCGTGGCATTGGTTGGCTCGGCTTATGGCGTTTGACGGTGAGGGAGTCCCTTTTATAGAATAAGGGTTTGTTCCTCAATACATGAATGATGGGCTAGAGTTGATGCTCTCTAATGATGGTGAGGGAGTCCCTTTTATAAAATAAGGGCTCGCTCCTCAATACATAAATGATGGGCTAGAGTTGATGCTCTCTAATGGTGGTGAGGGAGTCCCTTTTATAGAATAAGGGTTTGCTCCTCAATACATGAATGATGGGTTAGAGTCCCCCAAGTATTTTTCATGAGGCCCAGTTGAGGCCCAATATATGGTACATAATGTAGTCCCCCAAGTCTTCGGTCAATAGAGTCTGTTGGCTGGAAACTTCAAATTGAATCCATGTATGGGCCGAAGTGGTGGTTATTCGGAGATGGTATTTGTATACCCTGCACTGAAGCTTTGTAAGTGAAGCTTTGTAAGTGAAGCTTTGAAGCTGGAGCTCTGTAAATGAAGCTTTTGAAGCTAGAGCTTTTGTAAATGAAGCTTTTGAAGCTGTAGCTCTGTAAATGAAACTTTCGAAGCTAGAGCTTTTGTAAATGAAACTTTTGAAGCTGATTGACATGAGTGATGCTCATGAATGTTTGATTGACATGAGTGATGGACATGAGTGATGCTCATGAATGTTTATGTAAGATTGATATAAGTGATGCTCATGAATGTTTATGTATGATTGACATGAGTAATGCTCATGTATAATATAAAGTACTAGGCGTACTTTTGATCACCTGGTTGGTGGCATGAAGGAGAGTACGGGTTGTACATTTCATCACCTGGTAGGTGGTAATAGCGGCGGGTTGTTAAATAATTTTGGAGTACTAGGCGTACTTTTGATCACCTGGTTGGTGGTAATGGCGGCAGGTTGCCGAATAATTGTGGAGTACTGGGTGTACTTTTGATCACCTGGTTGGAGCTATTTTGGGCTTATAAGCCTTCGCCCTTTACACAACATTCCAGCCCATTTATTTTGGGCTTTGCCGTTTTTTTTTTTTTTGGTATTATTACCCTCTGATGGGGTCTATACATTCATTCAAAAATAAGAAGAGTAAACCACATCATTCTCGTGGGGTGTTTATTCCTTACTTTTGCTTTCTCTTTTACTTTCTCTTTTGCTGATGCTTTTCTTGATCTCCCCGTTCCTTCTCTGTCCACCTTGATTTGTAAGGTATCTTTTGCCAAACCCACTTGCTTTGGTCGTGCCCATCCATTCTTTCTGTCTTTTCCTTTTTCTATTTGCTTTTCTGTTCCCATTGCTTTTCTCTTTTGCTTTTTTTTTTCTTTTCTACTTTCTGCTTTCTGTCTGTGTGATGTGTGCTGAGAGGAATGAGTAGAAGGAATCATGTACTGCAACAAGAAGTTCCTGCGAGTGCAGGTGGCGATGCTGGTGGGGTCGTCATAAGCGTATGAGTAAGCCTTGGGGCACGCCGCCTTGAAGATCTTGGAGTACGCCGTCGGTTTGCACGACTGAGGGCTGCTGAAGCTGCCGATGCAGCAATACCTCGGAGAGTTGAAAGCAGAGCAAGTGCTCTTGCACGCCACCACCTGGCGGTTGTCGTGAGAGCGGATCTGAAGGCCAACAGGGTACACCATGTTTAGGTCGCTAACGCAGCCAGCGTAGCTGCACTTGCCGGAGCCCTTAAACGAGTTGATGGAGATGGAGTCGTGGAAGAGGATTGGAACCGGAGTTCGATGAAGATCAGAGACGGAGCAACGGGTCTACTTGACGAAGCTTGCGGAAGCGCTTCATCAGGTGCGACAGAACTGAGTTCTGGTAACCCCTTTCCTGCCTCCATAGTGAGGAGCAGTGTCCTGAGTTGGCCTCTTCATGCAACTTGCTAATTTGGAAATTTTCTCGTCGATCTCGTTGATAATTCGCTTCTTTAAGCTCGCGATACCTCGACTGCTCAAATTGGCAAAGAGAGAAAGTTGAGAGAGAGAGATGGAATGAGCGATGGTTGGCCTTTTGGTGTTCTTGTCGTTGATTTTTGGCGGCGGGCTGAAGCTTCTTGTAGTGCTGTCGGCGGAGGTCGGCGAGTCATTGAGCTGGTCGACCATGTCCTTAAACAGGCCCTCGCAGACGGCCAGAGCTTTCTCCAGGCGGGCGTCGTTGATCCGGTCCATGACCTGATCTATGACCAGAGAGTGCGGACCCGATCCTTGACCCGGCCCATTCATCATCTTCGTCAGGTTCGAACGCCCCCTGATCTGCCAGCGAGTGCTCAGTGTCGATCCGAACAAGATCAATGCCCCGCGATCCGGCTAGGTCGACCAGCGACTCTTGGATGAAGCTTTGCTGCTTCTTAGTGTTAGCGATGCCCCGCGATCTGGTGCTTCAGAAACACACAGAGGTGAAGAAGGTTGGGGTTGATCTAGACCGTTCGATTTGTATCCTTACACAAAAAAACACTCTTAATCAGATCTTTCTCTGAAGATACAGACACAAATAGAGAGAGATAAAGAGATGAGATAACATGATGGCTTGTTGTTTGTGGGGATTTTCTGGAAAAGATTTGGGTTCTTGGTTTCTGCAGATTCACGGTGAAGTGTGGTGAGATCTCACGATGGTGAGAAAAAAATGAAAGAGAACCGACATAGTTTTTTGTGTCGATTCCCACAGACGGCGCCAAATGTTGATGCAGAAAACCGGAGGTCTTGGTACAACGTAAATCTGACCGTGAATCTGCAAGAAATGTAAATAACATAAGATGTATCATGGTTCACCCCAAGGTTTGGGCTACGTTCACACTGATAGTATTGTATTTCTCTGATAAGTAAGGGAGAAAGAGAGCTTTGAGAGTGAGAGCATTGAGAGGGTGAAGAGCTTTAGGAATTGGCATCCTCTAATTGTGAGGGTGAGGGTTCCTTTTATAGAATAAGGACTCCTCACTTATTACATATTTGCCCATTCCTTTATTACACAATTACATTTAAGTCCCCTGAGTATTTATACGAGATCTAAATACGAGGCCCTAAATATGGTATAAACACACCTCTTTCATGGAGCAAAGTGAAAACAAGTATGAATTTCGGGAAGCGTTGGAGTAAATAAGCCAAAAATATAACAGGTTCGTATTAGTTTGCTACTTTAGCTATGCGGTGTTTTGGTTTATGCACGTCTTTACATTCTTTAAGCATGCTAAGTCATAATGCTCAAGGGAAAATCTATCAACGCATTGGTCATTAATTGTTGTTCCACAAAATGATATGCTATATTATATTAAAAGTACAAGTCAGCAATACAGTTAGCAATACAGTTAGTAAGTTGGTTAGTATTTGGTTAGAGTAGTTAGACTTTCTCTTATAAAAACTGTGTGTGTAACTTTCATTCATCAGTTAATACAAATCATATTTCTCTCTCTAAACTCTCTCTCTCTCTCTAATATCTATGTGTTCATCCTTCTGTTCATCCTTTCTTCTTAATTTTCCCTTCAATTCTCAAATATTTCAATGTAGTTAAAATGGTATCAGAGCCACCAGGCTCACACCATGGATTATGGTGGTTCCGTTTTGGATTAGATTTCATCGTTTTCTATTTTTATTTTCTATTCAAATTTTCAATAAAATTCTATCAAGTTCTTTGGTGCTTCAGCGATCATCCTATAATTTTTTGGTTGATTTTTCGTCTGGGCTATAAATAGAGAATGTCGGTCAAAATATGGGTCGTCAAAATTGTTCCTTCAAGCCAAATAGAAGTGGCAATTTGTTTTTTCTTTTCAATTCTTGAAGTTTCAGTCCTTGAATTCGGGAATTTTTCAGATTTTCATCGAGTTCTTGATACAAGGAAGAAAGATGGGATGTCAAGCAATTTTTTTTTTTGGATCCAATGGAATCTCTTCATCTCAATTGGTGACCCTGTGTTGAATTCCTTTTCCTCGTTCTTAGCACCATTTTCCTCCATTGGTCGGCTCATCTTGAATGGAGGGTTTTGGGAAGTTCTTAATCCAACAGCTGAACCTAGTCAAACACAACGAGGGAGAAGATTTGTGTGATAGGGGTAGGACTACGTGAGATTTCCCAAGCATTCCCATGAAGGTAAAACCAAATTCCTCTCTGAGTTGTCGATTATTGCTTGTCTGCGAATTTGATATGTGTTCTACTCTCTGGTGTGGAAGAAAGTTTAGACTTTTGTGTAGTCCAAGTGTTTGACGAAATTACCAACTCAGAATTTTCATGTGAAGGTTAAATTTTTCAGCCACTTTTTCTGAATTTCTTACGATGATTCTTTTAGTATTATGTAAATCAATTAGTTTGTTGTTGTGAGCATGAAGTCATTCAGTTGATATGTTGAGTATTAAGTGCTTGAAGCCATCTTTCTTGTGAGTCATTTCTAGGCTCTTTCGCAACATATGGGTTAAAGATTGGTCATTGCTTCAAGATCAGCGTTTGTGATATTTGGGATATTTGGATTCAAGAATATTGGTCATTGCTAGATTGTGCAATTTGTATGGTGTCCAGTTTTTTCTCTCTCACTGATATGTTGCTGTTCTATTGGGTTTGATTTTTCTGCAAATCTTGATATGTTTAGTGAAATGGGTATGGATTCTTGGGTTTGATTGCTACTGATATCTTTAGGGTGTTCATTGTTGAATTACTCAAGAAGTTTTGCAGTATCCAATTCTTGTCTTTCTCTTTCACTGATTTTTTGCAATTCTGTTGAGGAGTTTGTGCAGTAATTTTCCCTTATTACAACCTATAATGTGAGTCTAACCAGCTCAGTTGTTAGCATGAATCTACAGTAAGTCCGGTTATATAATGAAGTTTGAAGAAGTTGTAAACAGTAAATCCCACGAAGAGTAATTCCATGATGTGAGTAGGTAAATCCCACGAAGGGTAAAAGAAGTTGTTAACGGTAAATCCCACGAAGGGTAATTCTATGATGTGAGTAGGTAAATTCCACGAAGGGTAATCCTACATAGATGTTGATTTTCTATTGTTGAAATTGTGAAGGCCGATACCATTGTTCAAAGAAGTTGTTTTTGGTAAAATCCACAAAGGGCGATCCCATGGTGTTATAGTTAAGGCCGATGCCACACTATAATTTGTTAATTTTCTATTTTTGTAAATATTAAAGGCCGAATCCAAGTTGAATGAGATTGTTGACGATAAATCCCATGAAGGGTAAACTCGTAAGAAATTGTTATACCAGCATGAGGGTGTGCTACGACTACCTTATAGAAGGATGTCATTTGAGAAACTCCTGTTAGAGGCAGAGGAAGGGTGTCAATTACTGCTATTGCTATTCTTCCTACAGGGTGACGAAGCCCACAAACATGGAAGAAGATGACAAATCTCCACAAAAGCTTACCGGAGGTCATGAGTGCAACCCCACAGATATAGATTCA
The DNA here is from genome assembly GCF_916048215.2 of Malus sylvestris. Classification (NCBI taxonomy): domain Eukaryota; kingdom Viridiplantae; phylum Streptophyta; class Magnoliopsida; order Rosales; family Rosaceae; genus Malus; species Malus sylvestris. The sequence goes on from NC_062273.1 coordinate 8,143,272, forward strand.
GATGAACATTTTAGTGTAGAGTCAAATAATGATTCAGAAAAGTATATCATTATAGAATCAGATCATTTTCCTCCAAATGTACTGATTACACGAAGAATCTAAATACTGCAGATACTTCAGTAAACGAGGGAACACAATTATGTGCTAGTGGAGATGTTTCGAAGGCAGTTAATGTGCCACATTCTTACTATGATTCAAGGAATGATGCTTGATGAGTTAGTATTATATTATATATTTTACCATATTCTTAGTATTAATTTGGTAAATATTTTGGTAGAATTTTGATACTTTGCTTTATATTTTCAATATAGGACATTCGACTTCCTCTAGAGAAAAACGTGACCAAACAGATGAATTTTGGAGTGATTCAAATTGGAGGACGTTCGTGTGTTCCTTAGCTTGTTCGTATCAAAATTTTGGATTTTTCTACCAAGCGGTTATTTTCTGGTGATTAAATAAAGGAGCAGAGCATGTTGCTGGAAAATAACATTTCTGGGCTTAAATTGCATTTTTGGAGCTCAAGATGACCTCAGATGGGTTCGTGCCCTTCCAGGTTTTGGAGACTATATGGGTCCAGAACGTGGCTGTGCAGATTTCTAGGCGAATTTACCAAGTCAATTTAGGATTATGTTTCCTATTTTATTTCAATTTATTTAGTTTCCTAGTCTAATTCTAAGACCTTTTACTAGGAGGATTTTAATTAGAGTAGTATAAATAATCCTTTTTGGCCAGCCATAGGGGGAGGTATGCAAGATTTGAGAAGAGGGATTGGCTAAGGCTTATAGATTTTCATATTCTACAAGGTGTTTTCATTCTTTTTCTAGTTTTTAATAATTCTTTTGATTTTAAATTATGAGTATGCGTAGCTAATTTTCTTTTGCTAGGGCGAAACCTCTTAGCATGAATGTGTAGTTTTTATTTAATTGCTTATGATATTATGCATGCATACTTTGAATTATTAATCACTGTGCTTTAAATTGTCTTTGTGTCTTAATGATTCGCGACCATTAGGATGTTTAGATAAGTAATTAGATGCAATTTGGTCGGAATGCCACCAGGGAATTGGATATTGCTTCTTGTGATTGATAGTTGTAATTTCACCTAGGGCGAATGCCACGTTGTAGGGGTTGCATGGTCTTTCAAAAGGTTTTCACAAAGCATAATGAGTCATGCATGTTTATATTTTAACTGAATGTCACAGACGGATTGCATGTTTGATATATGTTCTATCTTGAATGCCACAAGTAGAATATGCATAAGGAAAATCTAACCTTCAAAGTTGCATGGGTATTTCATAAGTAATTTACATCTACGTAGGATTGTAAGGGTGATGGCGGAACCCTAGTGCTTTTCCACCTTTGTTTCTCAAAATCTTTTCTCTTTGACTTATTTATTTTTTTAATTGGTTATTAGTTGCTTTTCCTAAATTACTTTTATTAAAATTCGTTTTTAATACTTTTAAATTCAAAATCAACCTTTTCCAATCTTTTCTTTCAGATAATTAACTAGGATTAAGGGTTTTTCATAAATTGTTTTAAATAATCCCAGCGGAAAACGACCTGGCTTAAGCCGCTTATACTACAACAACCTTGTTCTCTTGCAAGTATTTTGTGTGATTTTAACCTCTTTGCACATGTACCTAAAAATCCTATCAAGAAATTTGGTTAAAATAAGAAACAAACCACATTCTTACTTTGATTCAAGGAATGATGCTAAAATGTGCATAGAAATGATGAATGGGAGATGGTTTGGCGGTAACAAATACATGCATGTGAGGATGATGGTTTAATTAACCATGCTTCTATCCAAAATCTGGATGAGGATGTTGCACGATCAGGGCAGTATGGCACCGAACTTGAAGTTGAATGAGTTGTTGAATGAGTTTTATATAAACGCCCAATAGTTATGTTAGTCATATGCAAAATTTGATTGATATTGACACTGATGAAGCTATTGTGACATGGATGAATTTGGGATGGATGAATTGAATCATCCAAAAGGATTGTAAGATTACAATTGGTTCAAGTCTGTTCTGTTTTTCTGGGTTTCATAGTAGTGATTGCAGATGTTCTTCCAATCTCAAATTGGGTTTCCCCAGTTGAGATTGAGGGGGACTATTAAGGGTACAAGTCAACAATACAGTTAGAAATACAGTTAGCAATACAGTGAGTAAGTTGGTCAGTATTTGGTTAGAGTAGTTAGTCTTTCTCTTATAAAAACTATATGTGTAACTTTCATTCTATCAGTTAATACAAATCATATTTCTCTTTCTAAACTCTCTCTCTCTAATATCTCTGTGTTCATCCTTCTGTTCATCATTTCTTCTTTATTTTCCCTTCAATTCCCAAATATTGCAATGTAGTTAACATATTATTCTAGTTTAAAAAGAGGAAATTTGCCACTTAGTACTACAGGTTTAGAGGTACCTCTCTTCACTTGTAAATGAGATGTTTTAGGTTCAATTCTTATCATAGGCACTTAATAATCCGCCACTATCATGTGGTAAAATTTTCTTTGAGAAAATATTGGGTTGCTAGATACCTCCACTATGATGTAATATTTTCTTTGTGGTTAGCCTTCAGGCGTTTTAGCCTCTTGTTTAACAAATAAAAAGTCGAGAAAAATGCCACTAGATTAAGTGATGGGATCTCGACCTAATCAAATAATAAGTAAGCTCTTAAATACTAACATAACTCTTAAACTTCGCAATAACCTCGTTTTGTTTTGGATGTCGGCACAAAGCATAGCTAAATGATCAACCATACTATTTAAGATGACCAAGGTAACTTGTTATTTACATTCTAACATTAATTAATTGTTTTGAGACCTGAGTTGCCTGCTTGATCCAAGATATTGGATTGCTCGATACCGTATCTTATGCTCATGCTTCAAAGACACCAATGAGGAAGTACCAAATACTTGACCTAATTAGGCCTGACAATTCCTTGTATGACTTGTTAATCTAACACGAAAGAATACGAAAATAACTGGTCTCGGGTCAACCTATTAACGAGTCGGATTGATATATGGTCACTTGTTAAGAATCCGTTAATGATTCGGATCATTATCGGGTCACTTGTTAAGAACCCGTTAACGAGTCGGGTCATTATCGAGCCACTTGTTAAGAACCTTATAAGATATCGTTTTTCAGATCTAGACATTAGGCGTGGCAATTTTTTGGATGACTCATTAATTGGACATGAAACAACACGACCCGTTAACGAATGAGGTCGTTATTGGGTCACCTGTTAAGATACGAATTTGACACAACACGACCTATTTGATAAATACGATAAATTCTTTAAGCATGCTGAGTCATAATGCCCAAGAAAAATAAAAATCAAGAATAATTTTACAATTTTTTTGTTGTAAAATAATATGCATATGTGTATATAAATGGAGATTGACAATCATGATAACAACTTGTATGCAACGAATTTATCACAATATACATTTCGATTTGAGAATGTAATAAAATTTTATTAATAAAATAAGACACCACGTTGACAGTAAGTTCATTGTATATAAATTGTTCTTTGTAGCCATTAAATCGGGAGATTTGAGGGCCTTATGAACAAAGACATGGTCTCTCTAGATCCCATTGAATATATCACAATATACATTTCAATTTGAGAATGTAATAACATTTTATTAATAAAATAAGACACCACGTTGACAGTAAGTTAGTTGTATATAAATTGTTCTCTATAGTCATTAAATCGGGAGATTTGAGGGCCTTATGAACGAAGACATTGTCTCCCTGGATCCTATTGAATTTCATTTGAATGAGGAACTTTATAAAGATCATATTGATTCTTATCAGAAAAATACATAATTAACTGAGGTTGTTCAAACAGGCACAGGTAAGCTAAATGGTATTCTCATAGCAATTGGTGCTATGAATTTTCAGTTTATGGGTGGTAGACATTCATAGCTTATGGGTGGTAGACATTATTATACTGGTTCTTCGTCGGTCCATGATTAACTGATGACCAAAACAAATACGTGAAGATCGCTCTGACGGGTGGGATCATCTGAGATCATGCATGATATTGAATGAAGGGTCCCAATTAGTCCAGGTGGGTCTCGCGGGTCTCGAGATTGTTCCTTGGTACTGTTTTGACGGTAGATCTAAATCGAAGTTTCCATGAAACAAAACACACGTGTTGATAATAAAGCCTTATCCACAGCTGCCTGCTTGTAGCCTTCTGTTCGTACATTGAAACCTTAACCTGTTCACTGGACGGTACGTAGCTACCGCTCACTCTGTCTCTGTGTTTAGTCATAAACCCTAGTTCCCAAAATAATAGCTTTAAAATTGAAAGAATTACATAATTCGTTTTACCTGAAGAAAAAGAGGAAAATATGGGCTTGCGATCTGAGTCATGGGTTAGATATCATACTCTTTAAGAAAAAGAATCTTTAGTTTTTCACAAAATAAAAATTAGTTATGAGACCCACTCCAATGAGAAGAGAGGAGCTCATCATCTAGGCCGGCTTGGCTTGACTAAGCTATAGTCACCACTAAAAGACTCGAGCCGAGCTGCCCTTATTCCCTTAGTTGACTAGCTAGGTAGTAAGGTCATCTCCAACCGAAGGGTCTAGAGGGTCGAAAATAGCCTGAAATCTGTCTCCAACCGAGAGTTAGGCCAAAGGGCTTATGGGCCCCACTGGACAAAAAAGGGCCAAATGGCCAACCAGCTGGCCTAACTCAGCCAACCAGCCAGCCTCGGGCTGGGCCAAAATTGTCATTATTCATGTCGGTTATATCTGACAGGAATGGTAGGCCAAAATTTCAAATCCAACGACTAGCTGACATCAGTTACCGTTGGATTCAAATTTTTTTTTTGGGCCAATTTTTTTAAGTTGTTGTAGTTTTTGTTTTTAAATTTAATTTGTAGTTTTTAAATTTAAGTTGTAGTTTTTAAATATAAGTTGTAGTTTTTAAATTTAAGTTGTTGTTTTTAAATTTAAATTGTTGTAGTTTTTAAATTTAAATAATAAATTATGTTTGGCCATATGGCCCTTGGCCCTTGGTTGGAGATAGTTTTTTGTGACAGGGCTAAAATGAGTCATATGACCATTTGGCCCTCAGCTGGAGGCAAATATGGCCATATACTATTCATTAAAATATTAATATCTTGGAGGGCTAAAACGAGCCCTCTAGCCAACCTTCGGTTGGCCATCTCTAACCAAAGGGTCCAGAGGGCCAGGGGCTGAAAATAGTTTGAAAACCGTCTCCAACTGAGGGTTAGGCCAAAGGGCTTGTGGGATTCACTAGACAAAAAAGGGCCAAAGGGCCAACTGGCTAGCCCAACTTAGCCAGCCCTGGACCGGGCCAGAATTTTCATTATTCCTATTAGTTATATCCGACAGGAATAGTAGGCCAAAATTTCAAATACAACGGCTAATTGACGTCAGTTACCGTTGGATTACATCTTCCAATAATCTTTCCTTCAATTTTTTCAATAATTTTCAAATGACCTCATATGCAATAAAAGGTAGGGATTGGACCCGAAAAGAAGATGAAGCTCTTTGCAGGGCTTATAGATGGGTGTTGGAAGATAATGTGAGGGGGAGCTCTCAAACAAGTGAAGGTGTTTGGACTCGTGTGTCCAAAAAATACTTAGAGTTCTACAAGGGCACCACTCCACCGAATATCTGAAACAACGAGAGTTGTTCTTCAAGATGGAAGAAACATCATCAGCCAAGTTTGAACAAATAGCATCAAGCACTGTTAGCAGTTGCAAGTAAACATGAAAGCGGCGCTAACTACTACGACGAAGTAAATGTTTTCACAATTTATTTTAAATATTTAATTATATTACATTTATTTTCATGAATTACTTACCTTTAATTTTTGTAAATATATTTAATATTACATTTAATTTCATGAATTACTTTCCTTTAATTTTTGTAAATATATTTAATTATATTACATTTAATTTCATAAATTAATTTCTTTAATTTTTGTAATTATATTTTCTAGGTACACCAAACAGAGAATTGTATATGGAGGGCAGCTCGAAACTCTTTCAATTTCACTGTTGTTGGGAAATTTGTAAAGGGTGGGTGTTATTTGAAGATCCACCTCAACATAGAGTAGGTCCTACGCCGGTGTTTGGAACTACATCCTCAGCTGTAGATATGGATGAAGATGGATCTCCTACCATTCAACAAATAATGGTACAAAATCCGTCTTCGGGTGAAGGTTCCATACCTAGGGCTATGGGACGAAACAAGGCCTGAAGGTTGAAGGAAAAAGGTAAGGCAAATGATGATTACGCTGCTCAACAGGAAGTGGCAACCTCATTGCGATTAATGGCGGAACAAAATGCCATTGACGCAGAAGAAATGAACCGTAGGCATGAAGAATGGGCAAAACAAATACAAGAAGAGATGGATGATAAGAATATGGAAATGAACACTTCAAATTACACTCCAATGAGTAAGGCCTATTTTGATAGGAAAAAAAAAAGATATTATGACCCGGGGGTAGTTGTTTACCTCTAACTATACTCCTACAATGGCAAATGATGAAAATGATGTTGATTATGGATATTAAATTTAAGTTGTTGTAGTTTTTAAATTTAATTTGTAGTTTTTAAATATAAGTTATAGTTTTTAAATTTAAGTTGTTGTTTTTAAATTTAAGTTGTTGTAGTTTTTAAATTTAAATAATAAATTCTGTTTGGCCCTATGGCCCTCGGTTGGAGATGGAGGCCAATATAGCCCTGTACTGTTCATTAAAATATTAATATCTTGAAGGGCCAGAGGACTAAAACTAGCCCTCTGACCAGCCTTCAGTTGGAGATGGCCTAAGAAAAGAGCATTCCATCATCCAAGTTAGCTTGGCTAAGTTATGGTAACTGTCCAAAGACCCTAGCCCTGCTGATCTCATTCCCTGGTTAATCACCCAGGTCAGCTTGACTTAGTCAAGTCAAGCTGACTTCACTCTTCATTTCTCTCATACTTCGTAAAAGGCACCTACACCTAAGGGGGTTTCTATGTAAATTGCACACTTCTTATATAATCAAATACAAATACACACACACACACACACACACGAAGTCGATGTAGTCCAATTAAGGGTGAACTACTCTATTCTTGTCTTCATGTGCATGATTTTGTTATTACTGAGCTAGAGCTCACCCTAATCGGATTTGGATCCTCTCCTGAGCTCAGAGGGTTGAGCCTCCTGAGCAAATCACACGGGATGTTGGATCAAATTATTATAACTTTTAGAGGGATCCCCTGTTTGTAGCCGTTGGATTTTGATCCAATCGCTCGTATGTTTTGCTTAGGAGGCTCAGCCCCCTGAGCTCAGGAGAGGATCCAAATCCACCTTAATCTAGCTTACTGTCGACCTAATCTCCTTTGACTTTGCTCTGTCAAGTGTTGACCTCCCAAAAGTATAAGTCAACGGACCACATGTGTTTCAATAGAATCAATACTACTGCTACACATGTTGAGAAGTTTGTAATTTGTTAATCAATGTGCTTAAAGTACGATCGAGGTGCAGCTTCCAACTTTTGTGTTTTTGTTTTGAGAGGGAAACTTTTATGTTTTGGTTTTTTTTTTTTTTTTTTTTTAATGTATGCTGCAACAAAAGAAAAGAAGGATCAACCAAATCCCAATCGACCGGTGAATGGAAGCGATGGGCGAAGCAACAATAGTAAGAGTTTATGGACTACCTTACTAATAATCTTCCTTATCGTACTGCTGTAAGAAACATTAAACATATTCCAAACCTCTCGCTCCCAACAGCTGAGGCAAAGCAACTATTGACATGCCGGTACCAAAGACAGAAAAAGATATATATTTCTATACATTTTCATTTTAAAAATAATTAAATATTACTCCAAGAGTCATGTTCATTGCTCTTGCAGCTCCAACTCCAACAGGAACTCACTTCTTATAGCACAAGTGTGATTGTAGCCATGTGGACGATTCCCTTGAGGTTGATGTTCAATACAGATAGCAGCTCCCGCTGAAGCAATTGTAGCAGCTTCGACACCTATTGATTTTGCACCCTCTAACATTTACAGAGGTCTTTGTATGCACTATAAATGTTGTAAAGCCTTGGATATAGGATGATCAAGGAAAACTAAAAGATTATGAGGTCTTTGTTAGTAACACTTCAAAATAACACATCGTATACTTTTATTTCTTTTTTGTTTCATTAAAAACAATGCAGAGTGACGATTTAGGAGCGTCAATAACAACTTCATAGCTACTATGTTATAGTATTTTGGTTCAATACTTTGTTTTGAGTACTTGTTATGGCATTAAAGGTTAAATCACTTATGATCAAGGAAGTGATTAATTTTGTAGCATGCATGCATCAAATTTAAGTTGAAAGCGAGTGATTTGGTGCGATTCATCATTGTGTATGTTGTTGAAATTGACTTTAAAGTTGGAGCTTTATATTTACGGTGGACTGGAGTGGACACCATTCATGATTCGTGTCATTCATAGACACAGTTAATGGTTTTCATTGGTTTATTTATCTGATTAGACTTTCATCACTTGCTCTTTTTGCTGATTTTGCGGTTCACTTTTTATCATGGATCGATATCGTGGCAAATATAGAACCAGTTGTGCACTTCACTTTGGACCATTTCTCAGGTTCTGTATTGGTCACGAGACTCGGAACACTCTTTTTATCGAGTGCATTTTTCTCACCCTCGTAAAGGAGTGATGTTCACCACCTCAGTTTGGTTTAATTGATTTAAGACCCAAATTTGGGAATTTAAACTAACCTAACAGCAAAATTAGATACCGTAATCCCATTCAAAATCGAAATAAAAGCAGAGAAACAAAACGACATAAATGAAGCATTGAAATCCTCAATCAAATTCAAACACACAAATCATACGTATTTGAACATCAAAGCAGCTGTAGAATACCATCTTAAGGTCTGCATACCCCTAACTGCCCCAAAAAGTATCTCGTAGTCACACACAACATAGCCTATGAAATTGTTAAAGAGAGTTGCAATCAGTCGTACCGTGAACACTCAGTATGCATAGCTTCCAATCTCATGCTTCATTGTATTGTCTGATTGCTAAGAGTGAAGACTCGTGTGACTGCTCGAATTATAAACTATAGCGTGACAGTTTAACAGAAAGCATTTACGCAAAAAAGAAGAAGAATTTAATAAGCGCTTCAAATGGAAAATGTTGCAAGTATGCAACTGCCGACACAAATGTAGTCTACACTAGAGGGGGAGTTGCTGAAAGCAAAAGATACAAATCTACATTGAAGCTGCAGCAGCAACACCTGGAAGTCTAGGAAGCCCTTTGGCGTTGATGGTAGCAAGCCTCCCACGCCCAATCCCACCACTGCGCTGGTGGTGGTGGCCAGTCAATCTCCTCTTGGCAGCTTCATCCTTGTCAAAACTCAGCGGAGTTTTGTGATCCTCCTCTTTGGTGTTGGATCTTGAAGCCCAGCAATCAGTGGAGTCAGCTGAATTGGGTTCCCATGAAGAAGAGAAGCCCCAATTATGTTGTTGCGAACGAGAACTACCGCTCACAAAGCTGTTGCTGCCAGAAGACTCCTGGTCCTCCATATCTTCCAGTGCACCAGTACCCCTTCTCACAGTCACATACTTATGGAAGCTTGGCTCCATCAGATCATCATTGGCAACTACCTCAGACTCCACCAAAGGATCCTTTCGCTCATCTGCTATGCTCTTCCCAACAATTGAAGCATTATAGCCAGGACCAACTTTTTTGTTCAATTGATCAGTTGGGGTGCTTTTCGTGGTAGAGTTGAGGTCGGCAACTGCTTCTGCGATGGAGCAGGCCTTGGATACACATGGAGGGAGTGATACTGCATTCGACGTGTTCTGCTGGTGGAAATTCTGTATGTCTTGGAGCAATAGTGAAGTATACAAAGACTGCACAGGATGCGAAAGGCTGTTTGTTTCAGGATCAATGTCTAGGTCTCTGGATCGCCTAGACGACCTGCTTCTTGTTAATGTTTGGGGTTTCCCTTGTGGCTGTCCCTTAGCCTCCTCCACTAGCACCTTGTTCTTGTTGTCCATTGGACTGTTGCTGGTTATGTAGTTTATACCCTGGGCAACAATTCTGTTACTGTTGGTTTCTAGAGTCGGTTTCTGCAAGATGATTAATCAAGCTTAAACTTCAGAAAAGTTCATACTGCAATTTGGTTTTCGGCTAAAAAGTACAAACTTTTGAGGTAAGTGACAGTGACAGCATTTTGCCTAATCTAAACTACGGAAAGGGAGATTCAAACGAAATATTGAGGAAATGACAAGATACGTTACCTGAAGATGGGTGTGTTCCTTGACAACAATCTCCTCTTCAGCCTGGATTTCTCTTTTCTTTCGGTTGTTGTTATTGACTTGTGGATAGGCAAGGGAGTTCTGATCGATCTCAGCCAACGGGTTCCTTCTGTAGGGCGAGTGCTCCGCTTTTCTTGACGAGCTTCGGCTTAGTGAAGGCTGCTGCTGGCCATCATTGGGAGCTCTACCATTAACTCTGGCTGGGGACTGAGCTCTAGCTGGGGACTGAGCACGAGGCGATCCAACATTTCTCTTCACCGAAATTCGCTTGATGTTAGTTGCGGATTCCCCTCCATTGTTAATGGCAGCTGCAGGGACGGAAACCATCTTTCCTGGCCTCGGATTCGCATTGGCAGTTGAAGTGGCTGTTGCAGCAGAATTAGCATTAGAAGATGAGCGTTTGCCCGGTGAAATACTAGTTCGTCTCTCCCTACTGCTCGACCTTTGCTGCTGTTGCTGCTGATTTCTTTCTCTGCTGGGTGTCCTCCTTCTCCTCCTCCCGTGAGAAGAAGGAGAAGAAGGCCTTGACCTCGAGGATTGGCGGTGGGTTCTCTCTTCTGCAACCCCCTCACCCTCACCATCAGCATCATTGCAAATATCACTGACATTGGCATGACCATCACTCGCATCGAAATCATAGCTCCTCTTCGAACCGGAGTACTTTCTGGTTCTATTCGCAGACCCGGAAGAATTGCTCCGGCTGAGCCTCCCACACTGTATGAGAATGGCGTCCAATTCCTCCTTGTTGCAGCTCAGCGTCCTCACACGCTTCCCAACCTTGTCGACGTCATCTGCGGATTCGCTGCAAGCACCCGTCTTGGCGGCAGTACCAATCTGCGGGGAAGAAGCGGTGGCAGCAGCAAAAACAACCGCCGCGTCTGACGGTGGTGAATTCGGTTGGATTTGGTTTTGGGGAAGTGGGGTTTTCTTGCAATCTCTGTCCCCTCTTTCGTCGTGGCTCCTTCGGTGTTTGATGACAAATACCTCCTTTTTCACTTGGACTTGGGGTTCTTGATCTTGATTGTCTCCTTGTTGGGCAATTTGTTCTGGTTTTCCTCCTGGCTGCTTCTTCACCTTCGTTTTAAGCTCCGCTGCTTGGGTTTCAGATTTGGGCTTGCTCTCGATGCTCGAATCAACCACCCCGTAACCGTAACCGTAACCAGTAGCGGGCGGAGCAGAAGGAGGCGGCGGCGGATGCGGAGGAGAGGTTTTCTTCTTGCTAAAACAAGTACCCATTACAGAAATTCCTGCGGAAATGATAAATTTGATTGCGAGATGGAAAATCTGAAGTGGGTAAATCAAATTACAGAAAAGGAAAGAGAATGTTGAGTGAAATTATAGGCGGAAAGACAAAGATTTTGAGGGGTTTTGAAGGGTTATCAGAGAAGAATAAGAAGAGGAAGAAGGGAAGAGATGGTGGTGGTCCTTTGCCCGAGACGGAATTTTAAAATGAATGGTTTTGTCTCTCTGACTCTTTAGCCGTTGTGGATTTGATTCAAATTAACTAATTATTATTTGTTTAATTCAGAGAGAGAGAGAGAGAGAGAATTTGAAATGTTCCATGTTTCCCACTCCTCACAGCGACTGAGGCCCTCACTCTCTACTTCCCTATTTCCCATTTTACCCTTCTCTCTCTCCAAAATTATAATTTTCTTCATTTTTTTAAGATCCTAAACTGTTGCTTGATTATTGGAACGGTTTATTTTTTAAGTCACATCTTGAAGATTAACCTTGCATTTACAAAAAATAAAAAATAAAAAATAAAAAAATAACTGAATCAAATAGCATTTAGCCGTTTGATTTACATTATCATAATTTCAGTGTTTAATTGAAAATTGTAGTTCGTATTGGATAAAATTTAAATGACCAAAACCCACAATTTAGAAACTAGACAATTATAGTTATCAATCAAATAACAATGTAGAATCATTAAAACAAAATCAAAAAGTCCAAACAAGAAGATTGTTAGCGCTCCCCAAATTATAATTGACACAATGTGGTGCCAAAAATCAACAAAAGTAGGGATGGCATAGGTTTTTAGTCGAGAATTTGTATAATATTGTTTCATTGCTGTAATAGTAAAGGATGTGTGCTTCTTCTGCCAAGGCCAACTCTGAGGGAGTGCAGGTGGTGCACCCACTCAGGGCGCCTAATATTGAAGGTAGGTTTAGATGTCATTTCTTATTTTTCAAATGCCTAGAGATTAAACGCAGCTGTCATCAACCGCCTAATGCATATGGAGCCATAGGCAGAGCCTTTAGATATTGGTAGCATATAATTTTGTGCAATAAGAATACAAGATTTGTGTCCCTAAATAGTATTCCATTTCTCATGGACGACATTATGGGTTAAAACTCGTAAGTGAACATTCATCTTAAGCCATATTTTAAAATATGTTCGATATTATCTACATTAAATAGGGGAGGAGTGAGCTAAACTCACAATGGGCTAGCCATATTAATTTGGTTCAAAATCAACTTTCCAATAATTGAAACTAAAATCTTTGACTTACTAGTGAAGATGAATATCACTATAGAATAATACTAAATAACAATTTTAAGAAATTAAAACTTTAAAATATCTCAAAAGGATTTAGATCGAGTAACTCTTAGAAGAATAAGGGATGCCTAATCAACTACAACTGATTGTATTCATTGAATTTTTATCTACTAAAACAAATTTAATTACCAATGATTGAAAATTTAATTAATAATATTTTTTTTTCTTAGTGCCTAATCAACTTCAACTGATTGTATTCATTGAATTTTTATGTACTAAAACATATTTAAATTAGGGAACTTTAACGAAAAGTAACCGGTACTGTTCACTTTAACGAAAAACCATATTTTTACACTAAAAAGTCAATCCTGGTACTATTCACTTTACTCTTTATTTTGTCATTATCATTAAAACTCAAAGTTTTCAAGCTCTTTTCATTAGTTTTCCTTTTAAATTACCAATGATTGAAAATTTAATTAATAATATTTTTTTTCTTAGGTAGAATCTCAATTATAATTTCATGTAGGGAGTCGGTCCTGTCTGTCTCCTCATGTTTTACAATTTTTTTTGAAGTTTTAATTATCTCGTGTTTGCTGTTATCCATTTATCCTATTTGCACAAGGGTAAAATGGGAAATTAGATTTTATAACACCCAAAATCGCGTGAGATCGGGCTTGTCGAGTAAGAGTGAGACGTTCAGTCGCGCGATTTGAATAGTGGCTGTCGGGCGGGCGGGCGGGGTCGCTCATTTGAAATATGAAGCCGTTTGATGCGTAGAGAGCCGTTGGATGGAATTTTTCGTACCCGCTACTGAACAACCCGTGACCCACCACCAACTTCAACTTTCCTATTTCCACAGCACTTAGAAGTTATTACTAGCTTTATTTGTTTTCGGCTAATGACAAGTTTTCTCTATGGTCCCTAAGAATTTTCTCATTCCAATTTTGATCAATGAACTTTTTGAAGTTGTGATTAAAAATATTAAGGATTAGTTTGGTATTCCTTTTTTTTTTTAAATTGTTTTTGCTGTGTTGTAAGAATAAATAGTTTTAAAATAAAGTTGTTGAGTATTTGATAAACTATTTTTGTAACAAAAAAAAGAAAGTATTTTGAGTGTTTGGTAAAATTTGATATAAAATTGCTGTGAATATGTTAAATGGTTAAAAAATAAATGATATTTAATGTGGTATAATAATTGCCAAAAAAAAATAAGGAAAACTAATGAAAATGGCTTGAAAACTTTGAGTTTTAATGATAAGGACAAAATAAAAGTGAATAGTACCAGGATTGACTTTTTAGTGTAAAAATGTGGTTTTTCGTTAAAATGAACAGTACCATGTGCTTTTCGTTAAAATTCCCAAAAAAATAATGTAGGAGCAAAGATTGTAGTTTTGTAGAATATGCTCATAGGGGTAGGGGGTATTGATCACTATGCTCCGAAAGAAAAGCACTTTTTTCAAAAGCATGGTAGATCGTACTTCCACTTTTCTATGGTTTTTTTTTTTTTTTAACCAAACACATTTGATGTTTCACATTATTTAAGAAACTACTTTTGTTTTTAAAGCACTACAATCCTAAATCAGTCTTAAATAGTACTAAAAAAGTGAGCTCCCCATTTGATAATTAACCGACTTCTTGACAGGCAGACAAATCAAAAGTTCAAAAACTTATAGAGGTACTAAATTACTAAACTAGCACTCTGGTGAGGGAAATCAAAAGTTCATCAGTTGGAGCATATCTTTTCCCAATTGAGGTACCTGATCGAACAAACAATCTAACAGTTAGAAACTCAAAACTGAATGCTAATCTACTTGAACAGTTACAGGTTAGGCTAAAATTATGCATATACAATCATGTCGGTGCTGATTAAGTGACTTACTACTAAACCCTACTACTAGTCTACCATAAACCGACAATCTAAATATTATGTCCGGGGATATCCCATTGAGAAATATGTATGGATCAACATGTGATAGAACTTATATTCCATATTTCACTCTTGCAGTTCAAAACAGCAAGCCTGTCATTTGGTAAGAGGATGTCACAAAACGCCCTCAAGTGGAGTCACTGGTAACATCCAAAACTTGCAGAGTAAAATCCAATGAAATAAACTAAGGGGGTGTATTCAATTAAGAATTTGAGAGATTTTAATGAATTTATAAATTCATGGATTTTTATGGAGTTTAATTGATTTGTAGATATTCCATATAAAATTTTGATTCAATTCTCTCGAAATCTCATGGGAAGATGTGAGATTTGTGGATGCTTAAAATACACTACAAAATCTCTCCAATTCTCTCTAATTCCTCAACTTTCTCCAATTCTTTAAAAATAATTTCTAATTAAATACACCTGAAATGTTATAAACTTCTTTAAAATCCTAATTGAATACACTCGGATTTCTAAGAATTTTAATAAACTATCTTAAAATTCTTCTAATTGAATACACCTTGAATTTAAGAGAATCACTTAAAATCTTGATTGAATACCCCTAAATTCATTAAACTTGGCATTACTGCAATCACCTAATATGTTAATTTATCTCCAACTATACCTACATAACCTCTCATTATATTTTATCTTCTAGATTTGAATAGAATTAATTAAAAGAATTTTTATTGCACTTGACATCTCACAATATCTTAACGCAGTAATATATTGTTATAAGAACTATGGTATTTTATGTGAGATATATATACATACCGCTTCATTTACATATAAAATGTGAATACTAAGTCAAATGTGCTTAAAACTTAAATATTCTTTTAAAAGCAAAAGTTAAATGTGCTTGAAAAAGAAACCCTAATGTGCATAGAAAAATGTATGGCGGAGAACTTAGTCAACAAAAGTAGGACTTTGGTTTATGGTGCCTCTTAAGTTGGAAATTTCAACTTTGTATTTTGGGTATGGAGATACCTCACTTTACGGAGATTGATCCTCATTAATCTGCACCATATCCCTATATAATAAGTTTTGCATGGTTATTGTTCTTTGCATCAGCGTCTAAGATCTCTCTTATCATACACAAGCACGCATACATAAACACACATATCAAGCACACACTCACATACACACAGATTCAAATGGAGCATTCAATACGTCTTGTTTCAGCGGCCTTCGTTCTTGTCCTACTTTTGGCCGCTACAGGTAATTATACGTCTTTTTAATAATTAATTTTTTATGATGTTTCAATTATAGCATCTTATTCAACAAAAAAAAAAATGATCTTTAGAGATGGGGCCAATTGGTGTTGAGGCAAGGACTGAGTCTAGCAAGGCAATTGAGGGAAAGATCTGCGAGTTTCCAAGCACCTTGTTCAAGGGTTTGTGCTTTTCGTCTAACAACTGTAAACACACATGCAGAAAGGAGCAATTCACCAGAGGCAAATGTAGTCTCCTCACCCGTACATGCATGTGCACCAAAAAGTGCTAATTAATTTGTTAAAAAGAAATGTAATCTGTGTAGAGACCGTGCTTGTGTAATGTGATGAATTGATATGACTCTGTATCCACTTGGTTGCTTTTGCTTATAAATTGAATGACTTACTAAAACAGCACTCTGATGAGGGAAGTAACTTTAAATTTAGGCAAAAGTCTGACTTTATAAATTGACATATAACAATTTTCTTGTTTGGATTCATAAACATAAATATTTAGAAGGGTGTAATCAAATTAAATTTTTTTTAAAAAAATTGAAGACTTTTTTAAGTGACAGATTATATTCTATATGGATTTGAGATGATTTTACTTGTTTGGATTCATAAACATAAATATTTAGAAGGGTGTAATCAAATTAAAATTTAAAAAAAAAATTGAAGACTTTTTAAAGTGACAGATTATATTCTATATGGATTTGAGATGATTTTAAAAGAACACTAGCACTGCAGACTTTCACGGATTTGAAAGAATTTGGAAGAATCATTTTACATACTTTGATGTATTTTCGTCTTGTTATCTTTGTCTGTATTCTCCATCATCCTCTTCCGTGGTAAAATAATTGAATTAAATGTTAAAATACTCATGAACTTTCTTCCTTTCTTACATAAAAGTAGAGCCATAACTCCATTGTAATCCACTGTCTACAAACCCATCCTACACAGTAGGAGTGCAAATGGATAATAAAGCCTGATCGCCTCCATGAATATTAATCCTTTTCAGAATTTGACTACTCCAGCTCCTCAATGCAGAAGTAATACCACCAGGAAATTGAAAATACAATAGGAGAAAAGGGACGAGAGGGATGAAAATGGGTAGGTTGGATAAAGTTGACGAGGGGAGAGAGAGAGAGAGAGAGAGAGAGAGAGAGAGAGAGAGAGAGAGAGAGAGAGAGCAATTGCTTGAAATGAAATCCTACGAGTGGAGATAGAATTCTTTATAGCCTTTTTATGCATATCTATACTCTTATGGCGCGTTTACGTAACTGTAATCAAAATAGAGGAATTGGATTGAGGAGGAATTGAATTGAGGAGGAATTGGATTGATGAGGAGTCAGAATTAGATTCCTGTTGAGCTGTTTACTTAAATGTTCTGGAATCGGAGTAAAAATAAAATGAAATTTATATCAGTTGTTTACTAATTCACTTGAATCGGAATAGAAATCAATATAATTACTAAAATGCCCATTAGTTCTTTATTTTTATTTTTATTTCATCCATATTTATTTTTAATCACATTTTCATTAGTTACTTTAAAATGCCCTCATTCTCCTCCTCAGCACCGCCATGGCGTTTCTTGCTTTTAACCCCAATCCTCTAACACCACTCTCCCAAATCATCTTCCCAGTTCCCACCCCGCAAAAGAAAATAATATTTTAAGAACCTAGCCAAATTCATCTTCCCAGTTCCCACCCCGCAAAACAAACTAACATTTTAAGAACCTAGTCTATGCATCTTCCCAATTCCCACCCTGCAGAAAATATTCCAGAAAGCAATCGGAGCCAAAAACCAGACGAGCGTTAACATCGCCAGCGGCGCGAGCAATTTGGCCAAACCAACGTCAAGCCAGGATCTTCAAACCAACATCAAACCAACGTCAAGCTAGGAACTTCAAGGTCTCGATTGTCAAACCAACTTCAAGCCAGGATCTTCAATCGCAGATTACCTCGGTGAGCAATGTGGCAATGTTGCATCTGTCGAAGCATCTGTGAAGCCTCTTGACAAGAGGGCATTATAGGAAAGAAGAAAGGCATTCCCGATTCCTTCACCATCCCGGAATCCAAATACCTCACCTATGGAGGGAGTCCAATTCCTCCAATTTCAGGAATTGAATTCCATTTTTCGTGTGGGTCCCATACACTGTTGATTCCTCTAAATTGTAGTAAACACAAGAGTTATTCGTAATCGGAATCGGATTCCTTATTTTCATTCCGATTACGGGTGCGTAAACACACTATTAAATTCTATAAATTCTCTTATTTAATAAAATCCTTCAAAATTTATGACATTTTGGATGCCTATGGATAGACCTAGCATTTGTGTCGTGTTTTTCATATTCGTATCATTTTCGTGTCATACCCGATATCTTAACGGGTCGTGTCGTGTAACACCCATTAAAATAAACGGGTGACCCGACCCGAAATCAACCGATAATATTAATAGGTAATATGACCCGATCTGTTACCCGTTAAGAAAAATATATTTTAAACCAATAAATAATCAAATGAAAAACATAATACTAAATAAGTATATACATACTATATTCTCACATCCAAAACATGAAAACGCATTTTTCTTTTAAGTATAGTTTCACTTGCCTAAAGTTTTTAATAGTTTTTTAATTAATGTAGAAGTGTAAAAAAATATAAAAAATATATATAAATGCTCGTAATGACAAGCTTTACAATTTTCATGAAGAGCTTAGCTTCGAAATTCGCCTCTATAATCATATAAATCATAGATCAAAATTTAACCGTTGATTGTTGTTTATATTTACGTTTCATTGTTCTCATCAAATTTTGTTTTTTTCATATTTTCTTTTTTGAAAACTTGATCTATTAGAGGATGTAGGAAGATGAACGGTTTGGATCGATGATATTATATTCAGAGTTTTACGGTTAGTGAAAATATTGCTTGATGTTTATAAAATTTCTACAAATTATATGACATCGACTCATATTTCAGCTAACCGTAAATATTGAAACGTGATATCAAAAATCTGAACCGTTCCTCTTCTTACATCCGCCAGTTGATCATGTTTTCAAAAAAGAAAATTTTAAAAATGAAATTCAGTAAGAAGAATAAAGCGTAAATGACAATCGACAGTTAAATATAAATTTAAGGTTTATGAACTATATTGTTGGATTTCGAAGCTGACCCGTTCATGAAAGTTGTAAAGTTTGTCACTATGAGTGATTGTATTTTTTTTTTTTTTTTACATTTTTCACACTTCTGCAATAATTATTATTAATTTTATTAATTTTGCCCTCAAATAAACAACATTATTCATGAAGGTTTGGAGGATTTTAAAAATCTAAACGATAATGTAAGTGTAACCATTATCTACTCGTGGATGAATAATGATGAATCACGAGTGTTTACATATTTTTTCACATTTTTCATATTTGTATGTATGTCTTCTTAGTTCTTGCCTATACAAATACTATATTAGTTTATTTTAATTTTGGACAACAACATGTTAAGTAAAATTTATCCTAGTAATGATAATAAGGAACTCTCCTAATAAAAATAAATAATGACTAAAACTTTTTTTTAAACTTATATTGAATAATAATACAAAACTATATATTTAATATAGAATATATTGTATATATTAATATGGCTATTGTATTTTATAATAAATCTTTTAGTAATTAAACTTTAAAATTATCAAAATAAAATTTTCTTAACGGGTCGAAACGGGTTACCCACGTGTTACCCGCATGTATACCCGTTAAGAACACGTTATTAACGGGTTCTTAACGGGTCACCCGATAATGACCCGATAAGTTATCGTGTTGACCCGAAACCCGTTATTTTTTAGTCGTTTTCATATCGTGTCAGAAACTGCCGGGTCTACCTATGGATTTGTAGGCCTCCTTAAAAGTCTTTTAAATCCTAATTTACTACCTATGCATTTGGGGAATGGCTACAATACTACATTTATTTAATACAATCACTCTTTAATGATCATATATAATTCATGTGAATATATGGTACAATTACCATTTGACCGTCGAGATGGTAATTGTATTAAACACATGTAATTATTGAGTCAGGTCCCTTTATTTGGATGGACTTTTTTAAAGTCTTTTAAAATCTTAGTTGACTACACCAAGAATCTAGAGTCTTTTAAAATTGGGTAAATTTCACATTATCCCCTCAGGTTTGGGGTCTATTACAATCGCATACAATATCTTCAAAACATTTCACTTTCATACCTCAACTACTATTTTATTTCAATACAGTACCTCCATTACAGTTTCCATCTATTGATCTGTTAAAAGCTGACGTGGCTGCCACAGTTGTGCCACGTGGCTACCAAATGTGTGCCACGTGACAAAAAATAATAATTTTTTATTTGTTTAAAATATAATAATAATTTACCCTTAAAAAAAAAAAAAAACCCAAATTGAAACCCACATCCGCTCAACCCCCACCCCTGCAAACAAACCCAGAAACCTTCCTTCCCCCGACCCACCTCCCTCTCCTCCCATCATCACCGTAGCTCTTCCCCATCACCATCCCAGCCCCCAGACCACTTCTCCCTCTTCACCTTCTCGACCCATCTCCGCGCAACCCTCCACCCCTGCAAATAATAATAATAATAATTAAAAAAAAGGACTGAAACCTAGCCCTCCCCGCAACTCCCATCCCATCCCACCCCAATGCAAATTCGAACCGCAAAGACATCATCCTCCCCCGCATCATCTTCGTCGCCGAAGACGACAACGAGCAGGAGCAACATGAAAACGATGAAAAATTGGCCCGGTGGACGACGAGATCGAGTGATGACAGAGGACCTCCATGAGGAGCAGAAGGATCGGAGAGAGCTCTGCTGGTGATGGGGAAAGGGCGGCGTTGATCTGGGAAGAGGGAAGGAAGAGGAGGTGAAGAGAGTGAAGAAAAAGGAGAAGTGGGTCGGGGATTTCTGGGTTTCTGTTTTTTTTTTCTTTCCAAACAGAATTGGAGTTTTGGGGAGGTGAGGAGTGGGGGATTGTAAGCGAGTTAGGTTGGGATGAAGATGGGGGGCTGCGGGGAGGGATGGGTTTCAAGCCTTTTTTTAAGGGTAAATTATTATAATATTATAAACGAATAAAAATAAATTTGCCACGTGGCACACATTTGGTAGCCATGTGGCACAACTGTGGTAGCCACGTCAGCTTTTAACGGATTAATGGATGGAAAATGTAACGAAGGTACTATATTGAAATAAAATAGTAGTAGAGGTATGAAAGTGAAATGTTTTGAAGATGTTGTATGTGATTGTAATAGACCTCAAACTTGAGGGGATACTGTGTAATTTACCCTTTAAAATTTGAACAATGTGCGTAGTATAAGAATAGTGTCAAGTGCCTATTTTAATGAATCATTGTGGGTCCTTAAGTTAGACATTGCATCATTGGAAGTGTTGCTAAGTTTCATTGCTTCCTTAAAGCATTGAGAAGTCTGACTTAGATCAAAATGATGACATTACTAAACTACCTTTCTAAGTTTCAAAGTTTCTCAACTCTAGGGTTGAGTGGATGTTGTTAGCGTAGGGTCATTTCTGACCCCGACAAGCTCAAAGGAACATCAACTAGAAAAAAGTCAAGGTCCGATAAGTATGGAAGGACGAAGCCGAGCACTTGGTCACTGACAATATTAAGGCATGAGCCCCTGGAACAAAAAAAAGCAGACCTAGTTAGACATTAATTCCAAGCCATGTGGCGGCTAAAAGATGGAACAGAGGTGTACAAAGGGACATAAAGGCTAGCAGGTAGGGTACTCATGTATGACTTCCCACCAACCCCGAGCTCAAGCAAGGCACTTGGCCTCGTCATCCTAAGAAAAGACACAAATGAACTTGCACAAGTGTTACCTCCTTGCTACGTGTCGGCCAAAGAGTGGAGGGACAACTAGTAGGTCAAATCTATGTATTTGGCGCATTAAATGAAAATGAATTGATAGACTCGAGCCCAAAGGCTGAAGACTCAAAAAGAGCCTATATAAGGATACAGAGTACTCCTTAAAAGGGGACGGACGATTGAGAGAGGAATTATATTATACTAAGCCAAGTGCTGTTCGTAACCTTATTCTTTATTTATCCAAGACACTCATTGAATGTGGCCTAGTTTTAAGGTGCGAACGATTTAAATTCTATTGTTTATTTCTTATCATTTGCAAGCTCAAGCCTATAAACACTTAGACCATTTCAACCTTTGTTGACCTCACTAATTTTGAGCGTTAATAGATATTTCATCGAATAATTAAATTTCTCAGACCATATAATTTTGAATATTAGACTCATATAAATGAGTTGAACCCATAATGAGAATGACTTAATTTTATAACGAGTAAAAAGTGTGGAGGTTTGGGTTTCCGGGATTTGATTTGTTTTAATTTGGCTATGCTAGCAAATATCAGTTTGCGGGTATTGCATAATCCTAACTCAGTTCTTGCCCAATTACTTTGTGATAAATACTTTCCTACAACTTCTTTTTTGAAGGCCAATAAGAGGAATAAATCTTTGTGGGGTTGGAAAGGAATTTGACTTGGTCGTCAAGTATTACTACGTGGTCTTAGGTGGAGAGTTGGTAATTGATCAAGTATACATGCGGTGAATGACCCGTGGCTCCCAAAACCCCATACATTTAGACCCCTGATGCGACAAAAGGACACTGATTGATTGGTGCAGTCCTTTATTGATCCTATGACTAATGGAAGACCGAACTTGTGGCTGAATTGTTTGAGTCAGAGGATGTTGCAATTATTAGGGCTATTCCTATTAGTCGAAGTGGCTATGAAGATCGACGCATATGGAATTATACAAAAAATAGGATATATACTGTAAGATCTGGGTACTTCGTTGTGCTTGAAATGATGAAAAATGGAGAATTTGGTAGGAGGGGAGATATGTCAAGCACTTATTGCTTTACAGATGGCATTTTGGCAGAAAATATGGAAGGTAATGTTAGACAAGTAGGAAAATAGTTATAATTAAATTATGATTGTATTCCTAACTTGTAAGAATAATCCTTGTTATGCAAGGAATGTAATTGTATATATACTTATTCACGTATCAATGAAACATACTTTTCAGCCCATATATATATTTCTGCATGGTATGTAGAGCAGGTTTCAAACCCTATCTTCTTTTTTTCTCGGCAGCCTTCTCTGCCGTTCCTTTTCTTCCACCATATGAGACTCTGATAACAATACCCATTTTTATCTTCACCATTCTGATCACCCTAATCAAGTTCTTGTTTCTTGAATGGAGATAATTATACAACCTGGGTGCAAAGTATGCAAATTTCCTTGAGTGCCAACAATAAGCTTGGTTTTATTAATGGCGATGTTGAGATGCCTTCATCCTCCGAGGATCCTGATGCTCATGTCGCTTGATGCCGCTATAACGACATGATCCTTTATTGGCTTCTTCACTATTTGGAGCCTGATCTTGCCGAGTCTGTACTCTTTTCCACCACTACCAAGGCCGTATAGGAGGACCTTCATGAACGGTTCTCCCAAAGCACTACCCCCCTCGTATCTTCCAACTCAACCTTGAACTTGCCACCATCTCTCAAGTTACTTCATCTGTCTCCACCTATTTCACTCGCCTCAAAGGCCTTTAGGACGAACTTGCCTCGTATAATGAGCATTGCACTTGTTCTTGTGGCATAAAGCATGAACGGCAACAGCTTATGCAATTTTTCATAGAGCTTAATGAGTCTTTCTTCACCGCTTAGGACCAAATTCTCTTGATGAACCCTCTGCCCACAATTTGCCAAGCTTGCTTCTCGGTTTCTTAGGTTGAAAAATAGAGCTCGTTGGGCTTCTTTCGTTATGTAGATCAACTTGCAACCATGGCGATTCGTGGTTTTTCTAGTGCTTCATTTGATCGTCATCTTCTCCACTGTACTTATTGCAACTATGACTTCCACACACACCAAACTTGTCACAAACTTCACGGTTACCCTGTTGGTCATCCTCTCCATGGATAACCGTGGAGGCCACTTGGTCGTTCCTTAACGTCTGCTGCTTCTAAAGCTTCTGTTGGTTACTCACACAGCAACAGCACTGCAAGTTTTAGACTCAGGAACAACGCTGCTGGTCCTCAGCTCACAACAGCCACCAGGCCCACACCACTACCTATGTCACTCCATCAGCCCATCACGTGCAAAGCTAGCCCACTTTGCATGACCTGTAGGTTGCGATGCCTCACCTTTTAGCCGAGCAGCATTCCCGTGTTCTTGTTGCCTTAAATGACAACTCGGAACTTCTTTGTCTCCTTAGGCCAATGCCATTTTCAATGATGACTTTGCCAAAGGTTTGTTACCCGTTGTTTCTCATCATGGTTAATGGATCATTGATAGCGGCTCTCCAAATCATATCACTTCTTCCGCTTCATGTTTGGTTAATACTTCTGCTTCACATTTGCCACCTGTTTCTTTGCCTAGTGGTGCCTCAACTCCCATTACTTTAACTGGCACTCTTCGTTTAAATTCCTTGATTGATTTGAAAGATGTTTTATGTGTCCCTAATTTTAAAATGGACCTTTTATCGGTTGATAAGATGGATTATCGTGTTTCATGACCTTTTTTCCTTCTTGGTGTGTTTTCAGGACTTGGTTTTGAAGGCGATGATTGGTGTGGGTAAGCGACGTGGCAATCTATATTACGTCGTGGCCCTTGCCTCCTCTATCCTCACCCTCAACCTCTATGCAACATCATCACTATACCATCCTCCCTATGGCATAGGCGTCTTTGTCACCCTTCTTTTACCCGTTTGCAAGTTTTAGCATCTAATTTTTCTTAATTGTTCATTTGATTCTAGTCATATTTGTGATGTTTGTCTTTTGGCGAAACAAACTTGTCAAATTTCTGGTTTAATTTCAATTTCAACGACTTTTCCTTTTGCTTTAATTCATTGTGATATTTGGGGCCCAAATCGTCAATATTCCCTTACTGGAGCTCATTATTTTTTTAACTATTGTGGATGATTTTTCCCATTTTATGTGGGGTCTTTCTCATGAAACATAAATATGATCCAATGCATTTGTATTGATAATGGAGGATAATTTTTTTCTCTTCGCAATTTTTTATTTTTGACAATGGGGCACATGCATCTTCTTGACATTGCTTGCACCCTTCGATTCCAATCACACCTTCCTCTAAAATTTTGGGGTGAATGTGTTCTTACAACTGCTTATACAATCAATTGTCTCCCTACTCGCCTTCTCCATAATAATTTTCCTTTTGAGGTTCTCCATAATAAAACCTCATCCTATGTTCACTTCCGCATATTCGGTTGTTTAGCCTATGCCACCACTGTCATTCCCACCACTAAGTTTTCCCCTATGGCACATCTTTGCACCTTCCTTGGTTACCCTCATGGACAGAAAACATACAAATTATACAACCTAGACACCCATTGCACCTTTACTAGTAGAGATGTCATTTTTCATAAAAGATTCATTCCTTTTTGCTGTCACCCACACGCCTACCCAACCCCCACGCCTACCTTGCCACTTCCATCTTCCCTGGACTTTTCTTATCAACCAACTCCAAACACCATGCCACCTAACTTGCTGCCTTCCCATGCTGCCACATCACCCACCCTCATGTCTCCTCTCACCGAGACTACATCCACTCCCCATCCCATTCCCACCTCAACTTCCACGCCTGCCAACCCACTTGTCCACCCCCTGCCAACACTCCCGTCGATTTACTCCCGACCCCACCTGCTCTCTCCACCAGCATTGCACCAAATTCCTTCACCCTACCCACATGCCCTTTTATATCCCAGCCCCCAACCCACCTTGATGTTTTCCAACCCACGACAACTCCAACCCATTTACAACCCAGTCACACTTCTTCCCGTACCCACACCCTTCCATCCTATTTAAAAGACTACGCCCCAGTTTGGGGTTGAGGTGATTTAAAAAAAAGCTCCTATGAAAAAAAGCTGGGAGTGTTTTTGGTGTTTGGTAAACTTAAAAAAAAAGGCTTATTTTGGAAGCTGCTGTGAGAATAAGCTCAAATCAAAGGAAAAAGCTAAAGCTGCAATTTGTAGCTTTGGAAAACTGGCTTTTTTTCAAAGCACATAGAACTACAGTGCTTCTTTAATGAAAAGATCCACTATCAGACTACTTTTTTTTCCAAAAGCACTTTTACAAAAAAGTTTACCAAACACTCTGCTGATTTATTTCACAACCGCTTATTCTCACAGCACAGCCGCTTATTCTCACAGCAGCTTTTTTTTTCAAAGCACATCAATACCAAACCAGCCCTACATTTGCTCGCAAGTGATTCTGCCTCCACACCAATCCTCGACTTTGCAGCTCGATTATGCCAAAAGTACGTGATATACACTTTGTAATTATATTTCTTACCACCGTTTCTCTCCCAAACACCTTTCATATATTTACTCCGCCAGTTGAAGTGTGGAGCCATCTTCTTTTGCAAAGGCTGCTTGTGAAATCCGGCTCTTGGATTTCACTATTGTAATTTACGTATTTTGTATTCGTGGTATTTTATAGTATTTTCACGAATTTAAATTAATTTTAGATTTTAATTACTTAAGTACATAGTTTGAATTTTTGAAAAATAATTATTTATAATATGTAGACCTTCGGGGGTCACCTTTAATGTTTTCGAATTGAGCTTGACACCACGAGTGCTTAGGAGAAGACTGTTTGTGAATCGAGACGAGAAAAGAGAAGTTACGGACGTTAGAAGTTTCTTGATTTAGAAAAAAAAAAAAAAAGATTAGAAGCTGCCAGATGGCAGCTATAGAGGGGGGAAAATGAGAGTTGTAGGAGAGAAATAAGGAGGGAAGGACCAATCAGAAAAGGAAGGAAGGAGGGGAAATGAGGGGGAGGAGAAGCATGGAATTCCCTCGACCCGTTTTGCTTCTTCCCGACCCGATGGAAACAAAGGTTTCTGATGCCTTTCCCGGCCAAATTTTGGCGAATTACACCGATTAAACACATGAGAAATACCCCACAGCCTTCCCTCTTCCATTTTCATCAAAAATCTGATACCAATTTGGTCATATTTAGTGAGAATTGAAGCAGAGGGCTTTGTGGGGTGCACGGCGGCGATCCACCGTATTTGAAAGGTATTTTGATGACAACCATCATCAAAATGTTTCCCTTGGACCTAGGAACAAAGCCCAAGCAGTGGTGGAGGCATTGGAGCTCGTATGGAAGCCGAATCGAAGCACACCATTTTCTAAGGTTTTCGGCGGTCCAAGGCTGATTTCATGTGTTTCCTGGCCGAATTGTATTCCTAACTTGTAGGAATAGTCCTTGTTAAGCAAGGAATGTAATTGTACATATAGTTATTCAAACGTATCAATGAAACATACTTTTCAGCCCATATATCTTTTTCTACAAATAATGGTTCCTAATAAAATTAGGTTGTTTCTTTGGTGAGCTTGCCGTCACTATCTGACAGTGAGACATAATCTGGAAAGCTGTCAAATTTGGGTTGCGAATGTGTGTGAATTATGTGGAGAATATGGACAAAGATTGAGACATTACTTAACAGAATGTGATTTAGAATGTTGACCACTTGTGTGGGCAGTAGAGGGCATGGTCAATGAGATAACCAACTCCCACATTGCAAATGAATAAATTGAGAACAACAATGCTTAGGAAATCATTTTTTAATAAGTTAACAATGAAAGAGAAGACTACTACATTTCTTCAGTGTCATAGTTGGAAACTCATTTTTTCTTTCATAAATATGGATTTAGAATAATGTGAAGCTGGAATAAACAAAAATTGAAAAGGATTAGAGATTCATTGTTCTTACCTAAATTAAGCTGACATACAACAAATTTAGTTTGTGTAGCCTCAAATGACTATCACGAACTTAATCAATTAAACAGAAATCATTTATATTGTACTTTATTTCCAGCTTATCTGCTGCGTATATATCCACTGCGTACTTTGATTGTGTAAGAATAGTTTTATGCCCTAGAAACAGTATGGCTTTTGCCCAGTGAACAAAAGGTTCTTTTTAATTAGTGGAGAAGAAAATTTATACATTCAACATTCAAATACCTGCAATTGAAGAAAGCGTTGGAAACTGGAATTTGTTGATAAAAAATCTATATAAGTAAAACAACCAAACTAATTGCAGCAATTTTATCTTTTTGAATAATTCATAGCGATGGAAAATGCAAGCAAATAATATGAACAACAATCAACCTAGTAACATTAATAAATCAAATATTTCAACAATTTGTTTGAGAAAAAACCCAAAGGAAGCAGTTGAAATTTCTTGTCTCAATGACAGAACCAAATTATGGACCTACATACAAGATTGGAAGGTACAAAGAAAACCCTCAAAATCATGGAAAAAAAACAAATTTAAACAGAATACCCATTTGCAAATCCTAAATCAGAAAAAGAAAAAAAAAAAATATATATATATATATATATATTTGAAAAAGAAAAAAAAGCATATCGAGAGAGATGTGATACTGAACTTAAATGACAAAAATAGAATAAACTGACAATATTTAACTGGGTTTTATCAGAAAATATGCTAAAGATGTCATATTGATGATAGAATTAATGAAAATTTCAATTGACATTATCTACAGATTTACACTTTCATTAATCGATAAAATTCCAACATGTCAGCATTGATTTTTAAGCCTAGACCAAAGGTTTCTGCATAAAAACAAAGTCTGTGTTATTTCGCTAAATACTATAACATCATAAGGTTTCAGGTAAAATGAATTACCAATGAAATGAACTAACCTCTAAGTTTCTCTTACGGACAACGCTTAGTAAAGTGAATGCATGTTCTTCTCTCTAAAAGAAAAGGTTGGGTCACATGTTTTAAGATAAAACCTTAAAAAAAACACACCCAAAATCTGTAAACTATTGAATAAATTTCAAATCTTAGTTGTTCTGTTGAAGGGAAAAAAGGTAAGAACTTTATCTGAGAAATTGGAAGCCAAACTATGATCAGAGCAAGGCAGATAGTGGTGCAAATACTTTGGGAGTACAAAATTAGAACGGAAAGGATTGCAGAAATGTATACAATAAATGTAAGAATTTACATAAACATAAATATATGATTTCAATTGTATTTGATAAATGGATAAAGTTTTAGATATGTATTGACAAAATTAAGAACTTGACTATAAATTCTGTAGCAGATTATATTAAAATCACTAAGTAGAAGATTAGACTCTAAATGCTAAAATAATATGAGACACTAAACATGCCAAATTTTGGAATAGAAACTATTGGCATCTTTTGGAACTATGGCCAATAAGATCACCATGTAGAATATTACATTAAGATCAAAATATACATGGTATATAGAAAGAAAAAAAAGTTAATATGCTACTTTCTCGGGAAACAAATAGACCTTCATTGAAATCCACATGTCACAAAAAAAAAAAAAAAAAAAAAAAAAAACAAGCACAACTTGCAAACAAAATCAAGCAAGATGGATCCAGATCCAAAACACGATTAACACCCACAAATCCATCACCAAAACAAATAATTTCCCTAACAAAATTAATCAAATTAACAACTTTTGAACATGATATATAGATATACAATGACATGTATAAACATATGAGAGATATAGAGAGAGAAAGAGAGAGGTAGAGGTAGAGAGAGACCTGATGGTGTTGATGAACACTGGAGAGTGAGAAAAGCAGAGGACAACTAAAGGTTACTAAAAGAGATTAAATTTGTGATCAAAGTAACAAACTACAGTAAAAAATTAATATTTGGCTTCTGGGTATTTGAGAAGAAGTGAGATTTAGGGCGTGTTTGGCATGCCGGATAACACACCGGATAGTAGTATTTAAAACTATCCGGTGTTGGTGTCATTCCGTATTAAATAAGCACCGGATTATTTATGCGTTCCGGCCTATTTTATACGATGTACGCCGGATAACTTATACACTCCAAATCGTCGGTATTAATTAGTCGGGTCGTTGAAAACAAAATCAAGCTGACTTTTTTTCTATGTCTCTTGCTAGTTTTAAATTGTGAAACTCAGTGCCATAATGTTCTTCAATCTCCTTCTGAGGAAGTAAATGAACATGATAATCTTTGATGAATTGAGTTTTTAATCCGATATTGCATCAAACGCCCAATTAAATAGTCAGTACGCTCGACTAAATAGTCAGTACTATCGGATGACAAATTATCCTATCCAACTGAAATAGTCAGTACAGTCCGAACTGCCAAACGAGGCCTTAGTTACCTGTGTAAGGAGAGATTGGAAGCAAGATGAGGCGATGAGGAGATCGCCAAGCCGAGATCGAAGAGATGAGGAAGAAGAGATCAAAGAAATCATGAAATAGAGATGGAAGAGATTGCGACGTGGTGCGTAGTAAGCATGATCGAAATCATGAATCGCGTTACAGAGCAGCTGTGTTTTCTCGTTTTAGGTTTCTCTTGGTTTCCGAAGAGGTCGAGAGATTTCTACTGGACAGCAGGGCCAAAACTGTCGTTTTACTGTGTAATACACAAAAAAAGCTAGACTTAAAAGAGCAATTGAAGGGCAAAAATTGTAGAACACTGTAGAAGTAACAGTAACTCGTTTTCTCTTTTAGTACGTATGTAATTTGGAATATGATTTGGTCATTCTAATTGGTGAAGTTCATCTTCACCCCTTGACACTCAATCGTGCAGCTCATATAAGGGCAGTGTACGTTCTTAAACATGGCGGGAGATTTGGTTGGGATGAATTAAGACTTGAATTTTTGTTTAATGTTCTAGTAGAAGAAGCAAATTTTTCCATTCGTATTTGATTATTAATACAATTCTATCTTTCCATAAAAAAAAAAAAAAAAAAGGTTAATGAGCAAGTCAAGAGATGAGAGACGAAAGTAATGAGTTTGAAATATAAAGACTAAACTGATGATGTTGCAAAACATTCGGAACTACATGTGATAAAAATTCATATGAGATTGTATGGGAATACAAACTTGCTAAGATTTCTAAAGGGAACTGGGAAAAAAAAAACTATTATAAAACAATGAAAACCTGATACAAAAGAGTCAACATCCGTAGAATTTGATTTAGAATAAAAACCAAAGCTCTCCAAGATTTAGAAAAATAATTAAATCAATAATCAATCTCAATTAAAAGATTCCTTTTAATCTCACCATTTTCGATGCGAAATAATTTATTTCATAAAGTAACTTTTAGCTTGAATAACATACGGATCAATTTTTACATCGAAATTACTCTTTCGGCCCAAACCCAAGTCGTCCTTCAAACTCAATCTATCCAACCCAAAACACAACGGAAAATATGGAAAAATAACCAGAATTTGAACCTCATATAGAATTATTGCCATCATTTTATGTTTATGGTAATTATATACCCTTAATGACTAAAAACATTCTCATTCCCTCCGATTTTCTCAGCAGCCAAACACCAAAAACAACAAAACATTACCCAATAAAGTTTTAACTTACCTGAAAGTTTTGGGACTGAAGAATTGGGAAACTTGCAATCTACGTTTGAAACTGAAATCTGCGTTTGATTTCAGCTCTAATGCCCAAGAAGTTTCCGATTTGACGATTTGGGTGTCCGTGTGGGTGGGTGTAGAGAAAACCCATGGGCCAAAACCGCCATTAGCGGTCTGCTTTCTCATCTTCCCTACGTTTGGATGAAGGGTGAGCTGCAGAATGACCGGCAGGCCATCCAGTGGGCCACCGACTACCACCTCAAAGCTACTGCGCACCCAGGCACCATTTATATTCAGGTAGTTTACTACCCACCCAAAGCATTCTTCGAATTTCTCTGTTAAAAAAAAAAGAAAAGAAAAGAAAAAA
Source organism: Malus sylvestris (assembly GCF_916048215.2). Classification (NCBI taxonomy): domain Eukaryota; kingdom Viridiplantae; phylum Streptophyta; class Magnoliopsida; order Rosales; family Rosaceae; genus Malus; species Malus sylvestris. Next base: position 8,175,041 of record NC_062273.1, read on the forward strand.
TATTATGAGCCATTTTTGTGGTTCTTTTGGAAGGTGTGGAGGCTATAAGCTGAAGTGGCATTTGGAAGAAGGATTGGCGGCTCTGGTTCCATTTGTTTGGATGTGAGTAGTCAGTGAGGGACTAGAGTCTTCAGAGGTATATGCTGGTTAAGAGGGACTGAGATACTCAGGGAGTCATGGGGAGAGGACGAACTTGCTTGCGGCTAACAAAATTGGATATTTTGGTCGTGGCATAGGATTTAAGGATGTATTAGTATTTTCACATCAACTTTTGGTTATAATTGCCTCGCTCGCCTTGGCCGACGAGACACTCCCTGGAAAGAGATGTGGAGCTATCCATGCCCGCCGTGAGGGCTTTGATAAAGTGGTGGGGTTTTGTGATTTGGAGGATTGGGGCAATATCAAATTGGGGTTGGAGACGTTGCTCAATTCTCCGTCGATAGGCGGCCCAAGGTAGGGCATTTGCTGGAATTTGCTTCCTTGTTAAGTTATTCATTTACTACATATACTTAGCTTAAGTGGGTTTAAAATTTATAGACTTGGTGTGAGCTGCATAAAATTTATAGACTTCGTAGTGCATAACTTATACACAGAAAGTTCGAAAGAATTACCAATTTATGTGAAATTGTTCCCAATGTCAAATTATTTCAAGTAATTTATATTTACCCTTTTATATTTTTGTTGGAATGATTGAAGAACGAGAGCCTTTAGTGTACTGGTAAAATGGTTCTGTTGTGATTTGGAGGTGAATGAAACAAAAACAGCCCTTCCACAAGGCGGTAATGGTAAGTTTGTGGCTAATTTCCTTGTTGCAGGTCCAGAAATGTTCTCAAGTTTGTCTTGAGAACGTTTTTAAGTCCCTTCAGTCCCGCACCGTTATCAAGGAAGTTAGCAAGTTGATACTGTCTAAGTTCAAAGGATAGATGCCTTTGGCAGTCGAATTAAGTGCTTCACAGACTTCAGATGGACCTAAAAATCTTGAGGTCCTTCACATGCTAAATGTGGTGAAACTTACTGTTCCCTTTCTATCAAAGAAAGTCGGTTCAAAAATTCTTTCAGAAATAAATAAGCTTGTGGTTTCACGGTTCTTCAACACTCACAAGGCATGTACTCCAAATTATTGAAGCATTGTTTGAGAGCTCAAGAGTTAATGCCATTGTTTCCGAAACAGAGGTGACTATAGCTTCTCTTGCTTCATATGTGTCTTTGGGAGATGAGGTTCCCTCGGGCACTGTCATGTTGGCAGCAGCCTTGTTAAAATCTTCTCTGTGTATACTTCATGCTGGTGAATCGACATCATGGATTAATAGTCTTCCTATAGTTTGTAGTTCTGTGGCAGGTATGGCTCTTATTGTATTTACTATTTCAAGGCTTCTTGATTCTACTTTATTAAAGTCAACTTCTAAGCCAATTTTTATTTTCATTAGTCAGTAGTCTCTAGCAAATCTTGTTTCAGTTGAAATATAGAAGGTGTTCTTCTCATGGCGCTTAGAAATGACTATTCTCATCATTCTACTCAATGTCATATTTCTTTACAACAGCTGACGTGGTTGGTGGTGATTCTTCTCCCTGAGATATCGTCACTGAATTATCCTGGCATGTTTCAGTGCCATACATTAAGCGTTTGCACTTTTCTTTTCTAATTTTCTTATCTTCATCAGTTTGCTAGACGTTAATGCTCTTAATTGTTTAGTTTATGTAAAGCATTCAGTTTTGGTGCCACTGCCACACTACCCCGATGGTTATAAGAAATGCATAACTGTAGATGAACTTTCTCAGCATGTCTGACCGTGTATATGTCATATCTCTATAAATAGTGTAAATACCAAAGATATTTTATTCTTCTGTTTGCTTTAATACTTTATTTTGTTAACTGTATATTTTGTTAATAGTAGTCATGTATGAACTTGTGAAAATGTTGAGTGGTTCTCTAATACACATTGTCTTGACTCATCTGGGTCTTTTTACTTCTGAGGCTAGCACTGCATCACACGCTTAAGATATTCTTAGAGATCTGATAAGCCAATTTGTGGATAAAAAAAGTTTGCTGGTGGGTGAAAGCCAACCATCTGATGATGAAGGACATGAGACTATGAAAGCAAGTGCACTAATATTAATATGTACTGTTTTTGAGGATGCCCTTAGCACTTGTAAAGGAGTGCCAAATGAGCATCTATTGGGCGTTATATCTGCATTGTTCCTCAAGCTCGGTAGGGCTTTGCATGATTTATTTTGACAAAAGATTTATAGAACTACTACATAGCCGATATGATTATAGGACTACCACATAGCTAAATCTTTATTATTTCTTTTATTCGTTTGGTTGAATGCTAAACTCAGATGTTTTGCAAACTTTTGAGTTAGTTATTGTAGTTGTTTGTCAAAAACATATGCATTTGTTGATAGTGTTAGTGTTATTTAATTTATAAATTTGCAGTTTTGGCAGCTAATTTCATGATCTATCGGGCTGAGAAACAATGCCATGTTTGAGGATGTTATTACATAACTCTTTGTTGTTTTGGAAAATTTTAAAAATGATTGATGTCTCTTTTATCATTGCAGTTTCAGAAATGTATTGGAACTGCTGTAATTGCTATTGGACCTGAGAGGATACTTGAACTTGTTCCTATATCTCTCAATGCTAGTGATTTCACCAGTTCAAACATTTGGTTGATACCTATTTTGAAAGATTATGTTGTTGGAGCATCACTTGGTTACTATATGGAGCATATTATGCCTCTTGCAAGGTCCTTTTGTAGGGCCAGTGGTCAAGGTATTTTCTTCAAACTTCATATTTGAGACAAAATTAACAGGCTACACATACATATTTGGATTTATGTGCTGCTGCGGTAATGCTACAACAGGGTTTAGTTTTATGATTCAAGTCTCCATCTATTTAGCCTCTTTCTTGGCGTACATATATTTTTTCTCTTTGAATAATGGTAATGTACAAAAATATAAAACTAGCAAGCACCTCACTCCCGGAGACAACTTCAAATTTTCCTCTTGTGCTAAAATCTGCAGAGTTTCTGTTGAGTGTTTTTTTTTCCCCTTATTGTCGTTGTTTTTTTTTTACTCGCTCTCATAGAATGTTTCCCAGCAACTCTACATTCTCATCTTTTCATGATATACAATTCAATTTAAGGCCTAGCCATTCAACTCATTAGAAGAGACATCCAAATGACATGAGTATAAAGAGATAACATGAAAATACTTTTGGGCCTGCTTACAGGTTTTTTTGTTATTTGGTTTTATCATTTTTAGGTTGGAAACAAGACAACTTTATAAAACAAAAAATTAACCATACAAGACAGTGTGAATTAGAAGTCTTGCTAGAGTTTAGTCGAACCATACAAGAACTGGGATCATTTTATTTTGTACTCATCAGTCTAGAAGTCTTTCATGAGATGAGCATTTTCCCTTTTTGGGTCTGATTTTATAACTATGGGATACAAGTTCAATGAAGTGAGGATAAATTTTTCTGTCACAAACCCTTTTCTTTCTTCTTTCCTTTTTTACTTTTCATTGGCTTCAATAAAATGTAATGTGTCATTTCACATAAATCACCCATTTCTGGACATTACATTTTCTTTTGCTCCTCCTTTTCCAGTTAAAAAGTATAACCAGTCAAGATCTACAGGCTCATGCACGTGATCTGTTGGGATTGCTACCTGCTTTCTGCAATCTTCCAACTGATATATGCCACAAGTTTCGGCCATTGGCTGGGATTTTAGTAACATTTATTCAGGACTCCTTAATGCATGAAAATACTGCAGTTGCCTTGCAGGTGATGCCTCCTTCATAATAATTAGAATTCAAATGGTTTGCTTGAAATTTATTAATGTATTCACGTTTCTTATTATGTTTTTATATATTTGATGTCTAGGTTATTGTGAATCAGAACAAAAGTGTACTTGATCAAAAAGATGGTGCTGGTGACACAAGTTCCTATGCAGTAAACAAATCTTTACTAGAGTTCTGCAACATACCCACGTATTCAAAGAAAACTGCTACCAGAAACATTAAGGCTTTGACATCATGTTCTTCTGAGCTGCTTATAGCTCTCAGACATATTTCTTGATTCACCCCCTGAGAAGCGTTCATATTTAAAGGTTCTCCATTCATCCCTTGTTTAGACTTCATTAATTAGCCAGAAATTGTTAGCATGCTTCAAACCAACTTGGATTTTGCTGGTTTGTTTTACCATGAAGAACAATAATGCCTTCAATTAGGTGAAATGCTTTGGAAAACTAGGTTTGGTTCACTGTCCTCAATTTGTGCTGTGCTTTGTTAATTCAGAAACTTTGGACAACTATTGACAAACCTGGATTAAATGGTCATCTTATGTACATTATTTTTCTCCATGCTGACTCAAATAATACAACATATTATTTTTCTCATCTTTCTTCATGTTGACTCAAATTATTTGTATATTCTAATTCCAGGATGCCATAGGATGCTTGGCTTCAGTAACTGCTTCTTCCGATGCTGATAGGATGCTGTTAGTAATTGAGTAATTGATTGAGTGTTAGTGCTTTTCTCTGTTAGTAGTTGTTGTTTGTTAGTTTCAATAATAATCTGTTGGTTAGAGATAAGATTTGGGAAATACCTTGTAACCGCCTTAGCTTGCAGTTTGGTATAAATACTGAACACTTGTGCAAATGCAGGGCAAATCCAATCTTCCGTTGCGACGATCGGGTCGACAATGCAGAATTTGTCCGCTGTAATCGCTTCAATGGAGTCTCGATTTGCAGCCTTGGAATTTCATTTTTCTGGTGCTGATCGTCCTCATCGTGCTCCCGTGGATCATGGAAATTCTTCAAATCCAATGGGTAGTTCTGAAGAAACCTTGTCGGATCGAGTTGATCATATGGGTCCGCGTTTTTTCCGTCAAGATTCGTCGTTTCAACCAAGGCCGCCATTGATCAAGCTTGAGTTTCCTCGGTTCTCAGATGGTGATGATCCTTTGGCATGGGTTTATCGGGCAGAGCATTATTTCGATTATTTCTCGGTTGACGATGCCCAAAAGGTACGGATGGCCTCTTTTCATATGGACAACGAAGCTTTACAATGGTTTCAATGGAGGAATTGCATCAAGAATCACCCAACATGGACAGATTTTGTTCATGTCTTCTGTAAAGAATTTGGGCCTTCTGAATTTGAAGACTTTACCGAAGCCCTAGTTCAATTGAAGCAGTTGGGTTCCCTCAAAGAGTACGTCTCGGAGTTTCGTCGATTGGCGAATCGGACTACGGAGATAGGTCCAGTCATGCTACGTGGTTGTTTCATCGGCGGACTGAAACCAGAGTTACGTCATGACGTCAAATTGCTTCGCCCATCTGATGTACATGAAGCAATTGCGCTGGCCTTCCAATTGGACATCAAACTATCAGATACCAAGGTTCGAAATTTCTCCAGAAATTCTGCTTCTTCTTTCAGTAATGCTACCAACTCAAAATCTGTGCCTCTGTTATCAGGTAGTAATTCTTATTCTAGCACATCTAGGGCTAGTAATGTGAGAAAAATGTCCTTTGAAGAACTTCAAGATCGTCGGAAAAAGGGGTTGTGTTATTCTTGTCCAGAGAAATGGGTTCGGGGGCATGTTTGTGCTACTCAACAACTACTGTTATTAGATGTCTCTGCTGATAGGATTGAAGATTTCGATGGTGAGGACCATGATGACCAACAGGTGGAAATCACAGCTTGTGCAGTTTTTGGCTCATCGGCTCCCCAACATATTCAGACTATGAAGGTCTCTGGATTAATCAAGAATTGCCCAGTTATTGTATTGTTGGATTCGGGTAGCTCACACAACTTTATTAGTTTGTCTATTGCCAAACAATTGGGGTGGAAGGTTGACTCAAAACATTCTTTTGAGGTGATGATTGCAAATGGGGGTACTATTTCCAGTAAAGGTTGTTGTCCTCAAATTAAGTTGCAGATTCAACAATATGAGTATATTTCTGATTTCTATGTACTACAATTGGGTGGTTGTGATGTGGTTTTGGGAGCTCAGTGGTTAAGAACTTTAGGTCCTATTCCTTGGGATTTTGACAAACTCAAAATGGAATTTACATTGGGCAAGAAGCACTATTGTATTTCTAGTTCTCCACCTCCTGCACCAACGTCCATTTCAACCTGTCAAGTGGAGAAATTGCTTTCTCAAGGTCCTTTTGGTGTAGTTCTTTTCTTCATAGAACCCGAGACTCAGGTTGCTATTGTTGGGGATCTCACTGTTCTTCAAGAAACTGAGTTAGATGGCTTATTATCTCGATTTGCTTCTGTATTCCAAGCACCAACCACACTTCCTCCTTCCCGTTCTCATGACCATAGAATCCCTCTTTTGGAAGGCAGCAAGCCTCTAAGTGCTAGGCCTTATAGGTATGGTCCCTTACAAAAATCTGAAATCGAAAAGTGTGTTCAGGAATGATTGGATTTGGGTTTTATTCGAGTAGTAACAGTCCATTTTCTTCACCAGTTCTGTTAGTTAAGAAGAAGGATAATAGTTGGCGGATGTGCATGGATTATAGAGCTCTAAATTTGATCACAATAAAGGATAAGTATCCAATACCCTTAATTGATGAATTGTTGGATGAGTTGTTTGGTGCTCAATTTTTTTCGAAGTTGGATTTGCGGGCAGGATATCATCAGATCAGGGTCCATCCTAGTGACATTGAGAAGACAGCATTTCGCACCCATGATGGTCACTATGAATTTTTAGTAATGCCATTTGGGCTTACTAATGCCCCAGCCACTTTCCAAAGTTTGATGAATGAGATTTTCCGACCCTACTTGAGGAAGTTTGTTTTGGTTTTCTTTGATGATATTCTCGTGTACAGTGACTCTTGGGAATCCCATCTTCACCATTTGTCTCTGGTTTTCAAAGTTCTCCAAGACCATCAATTGTTTGTCAAGCAAACTAAGTGTGACTTTGGCAAATCACAAATCGAATATTTGGGCCATGTGGTGTCTCGGCAAGGGGTGGCAGCAGATCCAAGTAAGCTTAAATCCATCCAAGATTGGCCTCTTCCTCATTCGGTTAGGGCTCTCAGGGGTTTTCTTGGCCTCACTGGCTATTATCGAAAATTCATTCTGAATTACGGAAAGATTTGTGGACCACTTACTGTACTAACAATAAAGGATGCATTCAAGTGGACTGATGAAGCTACTAGGGCCTTCCAGGCTCTCAAAGATCTCATGGTATCTCCTCATGTTCTTGCTTTACCAGATTTTTCCAAAACCTTCATTATTGAAACTGATGCTTCCAATAATGGACTTGGTGCTGTTTTACACCAAGAAGGGAGGCCAATTGCTTTTACAAGCAAAGCTTTAGGCCCACGAGCTCAAGCAATGTCCACATATGAACGGGAAATGTTGGCTATAGCACATGCAATCAAGAAGTGGCAGTCATATATTCAAGGGAGGCATTTTGTAATTAAAACTGACCACCATAGCCTGAAGTTCTTTTTACAACATCGAGCTCACACCCCTTTTCAACAGAAGTGGATTTCTAAACTTCTCGGTTTCGATTACGAGATACAATATAAACAAGGTTGTGATAATGTTGCTGCTGATGCTCTTTCTAGGATGCATTCGGATGGGGAACTGTCGGCCATCTCTTATCCTTACATGGGTTGGTTGGATGATATAAGGAGGCATAATGAACAAGATCCTTGGATAATGGACAAAATTAGGGAGTTACCTTCTGATGGTGCTTCCACATCCACAGCTCGGTACCATTTTGATAATGGTTTTCTTAAGTATAAAGGGAGGATTGTTTTAAGTCCATCTAGTGGTTGGCGGGACAAGATTTTCTATGAGCATCACTGTACTCCAGTGGCAGGTCATTCTGGTTTTCTTAAAACATATAAGCGAATTTCCCGATCTTTCTATTGGCAGGGTATGAAGTCTGATGTTATGCAGTGGGTGGCAGCTTGCTCAGTTTGTCAACAAAACAAGACTGAAACCTTGGCTTCTCCTGGCCTACTTAATCCACTTCCCATCCCATCTACTGTATGGACAGATATAGCAATGGATTTTATTGTTGGTCTTCCTCCTTGCAAAGGTCAAACCATTATTTTTGTGGTCGTTGATCGCCTTTCCAAGTATGCTCATTTCCTGCCCATGTCTCATCCATACACTGCCCATTCCGTAGCTTAGATATTTGTTGACCATATATTCAAACTCCATGGTATGCCATCCACAATAGTAAGTGATCGCGATCCTGTTTTCTTGAGCTCTTTTTGGAAGGCATTTTTTGCATTGCACGGCTCCAAATTGTGTCTCAGTTCGGGTTACCATCCTCAAACCGATGGTCAAACAGAGGTTACTAATAGAGGTTTGGAAACATACTTGAGATGTTTTTGCAGTCATCAACCAAAGAAGTGGGTTCACTGGCTTCCGTGGGCAGAATGGCATTACAATACTACTTTTCATACTTCATCCAAACTTACACCATATGAAGTTGTGTATGGGCAGCCACCTCCCGCTGTACCTACTTATGAATCTGGAGCAACTAAGATTGATTTGGTTAATAGGAGTTTAGAAGAAAGGGGAAGAATTTTGTCTCAGCTCAAGACTAATCTTGTATCGGCTCAAGTAAGGATGAAACAGCAAGCCGATAAACATCGAACTGAGAGGTCTTTTGAGGTTGGAGATATGGTTTTTCTGCGATTGGTACCTTATCACCACCAATCACTTGCTAAACATCCCTTTCATAAGCTTCAGCCACGGTTTTATGGTCCATTTAAGGTGTTGCAGAAGATTGGTCACGTGGCTTATAAAATTGACTTACCTGCCACATCCAAACTTCACCCGGTTTTTCATGTTTCATGCTTGAAGAAACAGTTGGGCTCTGATATCATTCCTGCAGTTCCATTACCTGTAGTTACAGAGGATGGACTCTTGGAGGATTATCCATTGGCAATATTGAGGCGGAGGTTAACGGGTCATGGCAGTTCATCTATGACTGAGGTTTTGGTGCAATGGAAGCATCGGCCTAAGGAGGATGCGACCTGGGAAAATTATGCAGAGTTTGTCAACAGGTTTCCTGCATTCCAACCTTGAGGACAAGGTTCATTTTTTAGGGTGGGGTAATGATAGGATGCTGTTAGTAATTGAGTAATTGATTGAGTGTTAGTGCTTTTCTCTGTTAGTAGTTGTTGTTTGTTAGTTTCAATAATAATCTGTTGGTTAGAGATAAGATTTGGGAAATACCTTGTAACCGCCTTAGCTTGCAGTTTGGTATAAATACTGAACACTTGTGCAAATGCAGGGCATGTATCTTGTTAAAGAAGTTGTTGAATAATATAGAGAGGGATATTACAATACAAGTGCAAGGTTAGAACAAGGGGTTCTATTAGATGCCAAGAAGATTTTCATGTCGTTGCTTAGGAAGTTCCAGTTCAATGATGGTAGTCATGAGCTTGAAAAGGCCGAGAGTCAGACTGATGCATTGGCCGGTGAAGAACAACACAACCTAAGTACTAGAGAAAAAGATGCTCTGCGGTAAGCTAGAGACTTCTATGTTTTGAGGCAACTATGATGACTATTTCTTCCTTGTGATAATTGTATTGATGATACATCAATTTTTTTATTTTTTTAATAAGTGGTCTAAATTGTATTCCTACAGATGCGTGATGATGGAATTAGCATCTTCTTTTGTTAAAGGAGCCAAGGAGGATCTTGTTTATTTAATCTATACCTTTGCTAAAGATACTTTACAGGTATACAGTTGATTGTTTTAACGTTTCATGGCATGTTTATTTGTTCATACATTGTATTGTAACTGTTACTTTTTTTTCTTTCCAAGTTTATAACTTAACCTTGTATTTAGAACGATGATGAGATGGCCATTAGTGAAGCATACCATACATTGAGCAGAATTCTAGAGGTTTGCATTCTCATCTTTGTTAAATTTTTCATAGGTAATGCTCTTGCTATGTTCACGGCTGAAGTTCCTTATCCCTGTTTGTTTTGAACTAATACAGGAGCATGATTGGTTCTGTTCGTCTCGGTTTGCTGAATTGATTGATCTGCTACTTGGTTTGAGATCTCCTGTTGATATCATATCTCTAAGGAGTAGTTTTGCTAGTTTCCAGAGTTTAATGATTCATACTTTGAAGGTCAGATTTATCTGTTTAAAAATGTCATTCATATCTATCATATAGAAATATTGAAGTCATGCCTTTGTCTTAAGATAGTATAGAAGTCATGGTTTGTTTCAGAGACGTTCGTCATCATGTATGTGCACATATGCATTTTTAGAAGGCAGGGAAAGATGACATGGAAGCAATACTGTTCGGTGATCCTATTTGTGTGGAGGGGAAAATTGTTAACGAAGCCTATGAGTTTTGTCATTTTACATCAAAGAACTTTGCATCACTTGCTTGAGTGTCCGAGGTCTAAAATTTTTTGTGTTACGACTTATGAGCTATGGTTGTATCTTGTTAACAAGCCTGTTTGTATTTTGATAATAAACCTATTTGTATCTTGGTAACCAAGGGTGCGTTTGGTACGCAGACGGGACGGGACGGGACGGAACGGGACGGGACGGGACGGGACGGAACGAAGGTGTAATTTTTGAAAAAGACATGGGGTATATTTGTCTTAAAATGGTAAAACATTGTGTTCCACAGACGTGGAACAAACCCGTTCCAGGGGGGGAGGTGGAACGCAAAAACACCCAAAATCTGTCCCGTGGAACAGCCCGTTCCACCCATTTTTGGCGCACCAAACGCGGGACAGAACGCCTCGTCCCGTTCCCTCCCGTCCCGTCCCACGTACCAAACGCACCCCAAGCGCACGAGCCCATGACTTTTGTCATTTTACTGCAAAGAACTTGGCATAATTTCTTGAGTATCTGAGGTCTTAAGCTTTTTACCAGCTATTGTCGTATACGTATAATCATTTCTAATTTGTTCATTTCGTCAAAGTAAAAGTTTCTCAATACCTTATTTTTCTGATACGTCAATCTGGCATGCTAAAGTCATGCTAATGATACTTTTGTCAGCATCCTGTAGTTATTCTGTGTAAACATGTATTTTTTTTTCTGCCACACATGTGCAACTGTGAGAGTTTTTGTGGGATTAGTGGTCAATTGAATAGTTTGTTTAACCTTTATAATTGATTTTTGCAGATAGACTCAGAGGTGGAAAATTCAAAATTGTTTCTTATTCTTAATGAGATCATACTCAAGTTAAAAGATGTAAGAACTATGTGTTGAATAGTGATGATTCGGTTAATGTTGTGACATATCCCTTTGTTATTACTCTTGTTGTGTTGTTCCATCTCATTGAGGTTGCCAAGCTTACTCTGTATGAATTTTGAGTCTGACTTAAAATATGAGCCTTATGAATCTTCTGTATGTACTTGCTTTTGAGGCTAATTATCAGGTACAACTTTCTGGATACATGACAATGGATCTGTTAATAATATTTAGTGTTTCTTCATTTGTAGGCCAAGGATGAAGCAGTCAGGGAGGCAGCTTACGATGTACTCCTCAAAATAAGTGTTAGCTTGAGAGATCCATCATGTGTCAGTTCAGATGGAGCTTATGAGAAATTAATTAATATGGTAAGGGTTCACTAATCCCAATTGAAGTTCTTGACATGTAATCCAGTGCATGCTGCTTCATCACTATTCTTGATTATGTTATTGACTGATTATTTTATAATATTCAGATAATGGGCTATCTCACCAGTGCATCACCTCACATAAAGAGTGGAGCAGTGCCTGTGCTATCAGTGCTGGTGTATAAAGATACAGATATTTGTCTTTCAATGCCCGATCTTCTTCCCTCTATTTTATCTTTGTTGCAAGGGAAAGCTTTAGAAGTTATAAAAGTGAGTGTTATTACTTCTATCGCAATTAGTGTTTTTCCGCCTACTGGGTGTTTTTGCCGGGCCTGAAATGCTAATGAGTTTGTCGCTACACATTTAACAGGCGGTTTTGGGCTTTGTAAAAGTACTAGTATTCTGCTTAAGAGACTAGACCTCTGCAACAGCTTCTTTGTGATATTGTCAATGCAGTTCTCCCATGGTCACCTGTCTTGAGACATCATTTCAGATCAAAGGCACGTGCGGATTTAGCAATAATTCTTTTAGTGACTGGACAAGTGCACATGGATATTTATGTTTGTAAGCGTTTTTAGTTTTTGGCACCTTGATCAGCATCCTTTTATCTACGGGTCACAATCATAATGGAGATTTTGTTAAGGAAGTGTGGTACTGCATCAGTTTATGCAAGGGTTTCCTGAAGGGCATTGTGGAGTTAATTTTCTCTAGTTTCCATGTGGTAAACAAACCTTTTGAAAAGTTGATTTGATGGTTAAGTTTGCGGTACCCATGCTGGAACAATTCCTGGCAAGAATTGAGCTTCGTAATACATGATCCGGAATTCTTCCTATTACTCCGTCAAATTTCACATCGTAACATTCGCCAAGAAAATATGAATGTATATGTGTAAATGCACGCACACACACACTTAGTTGAATCATATAAGTTGACTTGTTCAATATTAGATTTCAACTGAGGTGATAAATAAAATTTCTATGACATGAGATTGATTTTACCATGCAAATCTTACTGCAGAGCCGCCATAACAAGAAATCTTCCAAGGAAGTTGCCACAACCGATATAGACACGGGCCATGTAAGCACTTCAACCTACAGGTATGATGTTTTTGTACAACTGACCTGTTTTACTTTCCAATACACTAACTGTATGTAGTTTACATCTGCTCATTTCTTTTGAACTTTTTTGATAAGGACGGAGGATAAAAAGCGCAAGAGGTTTGGTAAGCCACATGAAAAGAATGGATTGATGGAACATAGAGAGATGAAAAGGGTGAAGAAACACATTCCTGACAACCATAGAACCAACGAGCTTCGTACTTCTAGCGGCGATGGATTCAAGCGGACTTGTAAAGGTAGGCAATATGATAGAGTAAAATCAAATAAAGACCCTTCAGAAAGAAGTGGAAAGACAAATAAAGAAAAATATAGTAAAGGGCCCGCAAGTGGCTTCAAGAGGAAGATGGATAGCACTAATACGAGGAAGGATGCAGCTGCAAGTCCGAGACCTTGCACTTCATCCAAATCATTGGAACACAAGAAGGTTGGGAGAAAACACTAGATAGTTTTGTCGGGATTTCCTTGACATGGGATTGCTCCTGTAACATTAACCATGAGTTTCCTTTTCACATGGAAAAAATGTGGCAATGTGGCTTCTTGCGCTTCACCTAGGGTTCGAGTCTCACAAGGACTGGCTTTCGTACTTCTGATTCTTTTGGAGAAACCAGATGCAAATACCTTTGTTTTGTGGAAGCTGATGCCATTTTTGGGTCTAGGAATGGCTTGACTGCCTTCATACCGATTTGATCTGTCGCCCCTACGTGTAATTCGTGATTGGTATTTGTATATTATGTTATATATGTGGTGGAATACAACTTGAAATTATATTTATGTTTTCTTATGATCTTGTAGTTATCTACCCATGCGTCATATGCTTAAAGCTTCCCTTTCCCTTGTTTATTGTAATATTTTCGAACTATTCCTTCCCCCTAATAATAATAAAATTAAAAAGAAAATGGATTTATGATATTAATTATAAATCTTTCATTTGAAGTTGTTTCACTTTTGGTTGGGACAAACTAACATGATAACACCTACATTAAGATTTTAGATTCGCAAGGCGGTTTGTCAGTTCTTGGGGTACCCAACCTCTGCAGTCGAGCATATTTTGAGGTATTTGAAGGGGTCGTTGGGTAATAGTCTGCGCCTTTGTTCCCGCTGACCTCTTTGCTTGATTGGATGTCGTTTATAACGTTCCAATGTTGAGGTGGTATACCGGACTCTTGTTTATACTTGTGTTGATTCCATATTTATTCAAACCTTGTATCTGAGTTTATACTACCGGTATTTTTTTTAAACAAACGATATTATCTATATTAAGATGGTAAGATCAACTCCAACCCCTTGGAGTAAGTCTCAAAATTTGTGTTCTATTCCACTCTCAAAATATTCCAACCTTTGGGCCAAAATGAGGTTGCGTGTTAAAACTCAAAAAAAGGGTAAATTTTGGCCAGGATTTTGGCCAAGGTTAGTGGCGTGGGCCACATGTGAGAGTGGAAAACCAGCATTGAAGCCTAAACGCCCCGGCCTTAGTTGCTCATGTGTTGGCATGCGCCAGGTGCTGCAGCTTTTCGAACCCACCCACATGGGCTTGTCACCCACTTGTCTGTTACAATAATGAGCCTAACGACTCTTTTCTAATCATACGTTCACAATTTAAATGGGTTGTTGGTTGATCTAACGGTCTAGGTTCAATTTTTTTTTTTTTAGTTTTATACTTATAAATTTATTGAATCCAACAGTTGAGATGGAATATGATCAAATATGAATCCAACGGCTAAATAATTTGTGTTTTTTTATCAAAATTCACCCAAAAAACTCTTTAAGTACCTTTTGCGAGAATGGAACATAAAAGTTCTGATACTAGGTAGATTCAAAGCTTGTTATCCGAGCTCTAGTTTCCTCTTCCCCTTCCTATTCTCATGCACGTACAATTTAAGTCCTACATACATGCCGGCTCACCCGGTGTTCTATATGGACGCACAAAGCATAGTCTTAGACTATCATTTTGTTCGTGAGCAGGTTGCTTGCAGGAGTTATCGAGTTCAGCTCATGCCCTCTTCGGAGCAACTTGCCGATGTCTTTACCAAGGGATTATCAAGGATTGTTTTCGCACGTTGGTGTCCGATCTTGTCGCCTTGCTGGCGTCTAGATTGCGGGGAGTGTAGACAAGGCATATTGGCATAACATTTTCCCGTGTGTGTATATATTCAAATATTCAAACGTATTGAACTTTATACATCATACATTGAAGCACAAATGCACAAACAAATTAATGTTTAGTGCAATCAGTCAGCTTGAAGGAGACAGTCCCTTTCTTGAGGTCATAACTCATCAAGAAGTTCCTCTGTGCCATGTTACCAAAATATGAAAATGTTTAACCGACTCGTTGCGAAAGCAAAGCAAACGACATCCATAGACATTCTCATGAAGGTATTCAAAGCTTTTAACTTGATATTTTCTTGATTAAAATGCACAGTGATTATTGGAGCTTTGATAACGGATGTTGTGTTGTAGCAAAGCCCTAGGTTGAGGAACTCGCCGGTTAAACGTTTTAGTTTTATGGCCTTACTCACGGTCGATTCCAACTTATTGTAGAAGTCTTCTGGTAAAATGTCATTGTAGTCTTGGAGCCGATGATAACATTGCATGCGCCTTGTCCCAGTGAAGCATCTAACGAGAAAGCTCGAAGTGGTGTTGTTTTGCAATCTCGTGCGTCCCAGGCTCATTGCCTCCAGTCTTACGCAGTAGTAAGATTTCGGTTCTCCTAAAAACAATGGGTTAGATAACGTTCCAAAACCAGAAACTATACCTGAGCTGCCAAAGTTCATTTTGCTAGTTGTGTTAGGTTTTGTTTCGTCCGCCAGGCAGTAAGAGAACTTTCCATCAATCGAAGAACCCATTCGGGAGATGAGAGACTCCGATCCACGTCCAAGGCCAACCATGCCTGCTGCCTCCTCATGGAACTCGTCGTTGTTGTTCAATCTGCACCCACTGATGGTTTGTGGGAACGAAACAGGCTGACGAGTAGCAGAACCAAACGTGATCTTGTCTGTGGAAACAACTCCCCTAGTGTGAGAGCTATCCCCATACGTAACATGGTAGTGACAAATTTCATCTTCATAGTGTTGAATTGTGGCCAAGTGGCCAACTCAGCATTACCTTTCGGCTATTAAACAAAGCAAAAGAAAAAAAGGGCCAAATTACTAGATATCTTTTGGCTAATAAAAAAGAAAAAAGGGAGACATCAATTATGTTGTTCCTTGCTTTGTGATGATGGCAATTATGATGTTGGAGAAAATTTGTTTTTTTTTATTTGGCCTATGAAAAGCCACAGCTGAGGGTTTTAATTAGAAGCAATTGCTGCTTTTGATTAAGGGTGGTAAGGCAGCCATAGAGCAGAAAAACGCGGCAGAAAATAGAGAGCAAAAACAGAGGTGCTGCAGCCCCATTTTGAAGAGAAGAAAGAAAGGTAATTTTCTTTTTTTGTTGGTGCTCACTCAATCAAAGTTGAATTTGTGTATTAGCTTTGAGCTTTGTATAAAGAGGAAATTATTCACTATATTTCCCTCTCTATTTGTTTCTTTGGTGAGTGAGAGTTATTGGGTGTATTAGGGGTTTTGGGTTGTGAGATTGCCAACACTTTGTAAACTCCCATTTGGTTTATAGTGGATTATTGGGTGAGCTCAAACTGCTCCGAGGACGTACTCCAGTTACACTGACTGTTGAGGAACCTCGTTAAAATCTTGGTGTCTTTTATATTTTGTTCTTGCATTCCATTTGATATATTTCCTGTGGGTTAGCTTGAGTTGGTTCCATAAAGTTTGGTGTTGTCATAGCACAACAATTGGTATCAGAGCACTGGCTGCTCTTGGGTACTGTCTAGTTGCCAAAGATGTCAGACGGGCAAGATGAGAATCCTTTTGGAAGCAGATCCGGGTTTACAAGAACTACGGTGCAAAATGCAAAGTTCGAAGTGGAAAAGTTTGATGGCACAAACAACTTCGGGATGTGGTAATGTGAGGTCAAAGATGTGTTGGCTCAACAAGATCTACTTGCCGCTTTGGGAGAGAAGCCGGAAGCTATGTCGAAGCCGGAATGGGAGAAATTAAATTTGTGGGCTTGCTCTTCAATTCGGTTGTGCCTTGCAAAAACTCAGAAGTATTTTGTGATGCGGGAGACATTAGCAAGTGTGTTGTGGCAAAAATTGGAAGACAAGTATATGACAAAGAGTGCAGAGAACATGCTACACTTGAAGAAAAAGCTCAACCGCTTCCAATACAAAGAAGGTACAAAAATGATTAGACACCTTGATGCTTTTAATAAGTTGATTGTCGACTTGTTAAATTTAGATGAGGATATTAAGGATGAAGATAAGGCCTTAATATTGTTGAATTCCTTGTCGGATTCTTATGAGCATTTTGTTACCACTATTATACATGGTAAAGAAACTGTGAAATTTGAAGATGTGTCAAATGCCTTGATGAATTATGAAATGAGGCATAGAGATAAAAATCATGATAGTACCTCTGAAGTTTTATTTGTTAGAGGTAGATCATCTGAGAGGAGGTCCTCTTCTAGGAGGAAAAAAATCACACTCTCGACCTAGAGGAAACTCTAAAGGTAGAAAAACCTTGGAAAAGGATGAATGTGCCTTTTGTCATAATAAGGGTCATTGGAAGAAAGATTGTCCTAAGTTGAAGACCAAAGGAAAAGAAAGTTCTGAAGCCAACGTTGCTGAGGTTGAAACAGATTTTTTTGATTTTGCTTTAACCACTTCTTCATCATTTGATGGTGCTACTAAGTGGGTGTTGGAGACGGGTTGTACTCATCATATGACTCCTCACAAGGACTGGTTTTCAAGCTTGAAAGAGTTTGATGGTGGTGTTGTGTTCATGGGAGATGACAATCCTTGCACAACAAAAGGGATTGGTACAATTCGTTTGAAGTTGCATGATGGCATGGTTAAAGAGTTGACAGGTGTTCGGTATGTACCGAATTTGAAGAAAAATCTTATTTCTTTGGAAACTTTAGAAGCCAAGGGCTTCAGGTTTCATTCAGATGGGTAGACATTGAAAGTTACTTATGGTACACTTGTTGTGATGAAAGCTCCTCGATGTGGTCATTTGTATCATTACAAGGAAGCACTGTGATAGGTGAAGCGTCTGTAGTCTTAGAAAATATGGGCACATCCAATTCAGATACTACTAGACTGTGGCATATGAGATTAGGCCATGCCGGTGAGAAAGCTCTACAAGGGCTTGTGAAAAAAGGTCTTCTAAAAGGTGCCACGACTTGTAAGCTTGATTTCTGCGAGCATTGTGTCTTGGGAAAGCAAACTAGAGTGAAGTTTGGTACTGCAGTACATCAAACGAAGGGCATTCTTGATTATGTGCATTCGGATGTTTGGGTCCTACAAAGATTCCCTCTTTGAGTGGTAGACATTGGTTCGTGACCTTTGTTGATGATTATTCAAGAAGGTCTTGGGTCTACACTATGAAGCACAAGAGTGAGGTATTGAGCATTTTCTTGAGTTGGAAGAAAATGGTTGAGAACCAGCCTAGGAGAAAGAATAAGATTTTGAGATCAGATAATGGTGGTTAATACACATCTGACCCTTTCTTTAAAGTTTGCAAAGAGGAAGGGATTGTGAGACATTTTAGTGTCCGGGGAACTCCATAACAAAATGGAGTTGCAGAAAGATTGAATCGAACCTTGCTTTGAAAAGGTTAGATGCATGTTGTCTCAGTTAGGTTTGAGCAAGTCGTTTTGGGTAGAGGCAGTTAATTATGCATGTCACATCATCAACCGGTTACCCTCAGCTGTTATTCAGGGTAAGACACCAATGAAGGTATGGACTGGGAATCATTCTACTGATTATGATTATATTCATATTTTTGGTTCGCCTGCGTATTTTCATGTAACTGAAAATAAACTTGATCCTTGAGCCAAAAAGGCTATCTTTCTTAGTTTTAGTAGTGGTGTCAAAGGTTACCGGTTGTGGTGCCCAGAGATGAAGAAACTTGTAATTAGTAGAGATGTGACATTTGATGAAGAAAGTATGTTAAAAAATTCTGAGAAGAATGTCAAAGATGTCCAACAGGTGGAGCTTGAGAAAGTTGCCTCTAGTACTTCAAATCCTATTTCCGCTGATGTCGAAGCCACTACAAGTGAAGAAGTTGGAGACCATGAGGATGTTGAAGAAGTTGAACTTGAAGATTCTATTCAAGTTGAAGAGCAAGTTTTACTTCAAGAGTCTATTGCCAATAACAGAGGAAAAAGATAAATTACCAAGCCAGCTCGGTATAGTGATTATGTTGTTTTTGCTCTTCCTATTATCATTGATGATATTCCATACAATTTTGAGGAAGCCATTGAGAGTGAGGAGAATGAGAGGTGGTGCAATGCCATGGGTGATGAGATGAATTCTCTCTTGAAGAACAAGACTTGGGAGTTAGCTAAATTGCCTAAGGGCAAGAAAGCTATCGGTTGCAAATGGGTGTATGCCAAGAAGGAAGATGCTGATGAGAAAAGCAATGTGAGATTCAAAGCAAGATTAGTTGCTAAAGGGTATGCACAAAAGGAGGGCATTGACTACAACGAAATCTTTTCTCCGGTTGTGAAGCACTCCTCAATTCGCATTATGTTAGCTCTTGTTGAACATTATGATTTTGAGCTTGTGCAACTCAATGTGAAGACGGCTTTCCTACATGGTGATTTGAATGAAGAGATCTATATGTGTCAACCGGATGGGTATACAGTGAAAGGGAAGGAGAATTTGTTTTGCAAATTGAAGAAATCACTTTATGGCTTGAAGCAATCTCCAAGGCAATGGTATTTGAGGTTTAATAAATTTATGAGAGGCCAAAATTATTCTAGAAGTCAATATGATCATTGTGTGTACTTCAAGAAGTTGCAAGATGGGTCTTTCATTTATTTGTTGATATATGTTGATGATATGTTGATTGCCTCAAAGAATGTCGAAGAGATTGAGAAATTGAAGAAGCAAATGAAGAATGAGTTTGAGATGAAGGATCTTGGTGAAGCGAAGAAGATCCTTGGCATGGAGATCACTAGAGATAGAGGGAAGGGTTTGATCAGTTTGAATCAAAGACAATATCTTGAGAAGTTAATTCGGAAGTTTGGAGTTCATGATTTAACCAAACCGGTTAGTACCCCTTTGGCTCCTTATTTTAAATTGAGTTCTCTACAATGTCCTAAAACTGATAAAGAGAAGCTGCAAATGAAAAATATACCATATGCAAATTTGGTTGGTAGTTTGATGTATGCAATGGTATGCTCTAGACCGGATATTGCTCATGCAGTTGGCATGGTGAGTCGATATATGTATAATCCAGGTAAAGAACATTGGCAAGCAACTAAGTGGATATTTAGGTATTTCTATGGTACTCGAGATGTTGGTTTATGCTTTGAGAGAGATGACTCGGTACTGGTCATTTTGCAGTTGGTTATGTTGATTCAGATTATGCAGGTGATCTGGATGGAATGAAGTCTACTACAGGCTATGTGTTTACTATGGCTAAAGGGCCAGTTTGTTGGAGTTCCATTTTGCAGTCGTCTGTTGCCTTGTCTACTACATATATGGCAGTTGTTGAAGCTATAAAGGAGGTCATTTGGATACATGGGCTGATTAGAGATTTGGGGGTTGATCAGAAGCAGGTGGAGGTACATTGTGATAGTCAGAGTGCCATTTATTTGGCTAAGTATCAGGTTCATCATGCGAGGACCAAGCACATAGATGTGCGCTATCACTTTGTTCGTGAAGTCGTTGGTGAATGAGAGATTATTCTCCAAAAGATTCCAACTAAAGACAACCCCACTGATATGTTGACTAAGGTTGTTGGTGTAGCCAAGTTTGTTCATTGTTTGAACTTGGCTCACATTTTGCCTATATAAAGAAGGCGTTGAGCAGTAGGAGTTTTGGAGCATTTGGCTCGGCATAAGTTGTTCTCTTGCTAGTGTTTGGGAGTGATTTTTTGGGTCAATTGTGTTGGTTGGCTTATCATGGTGTTTTCGTAACTTGGCCAAAGTGGAGATTGTTGAATTGTGGCCAAGTGGCCAACTCAGAATTACCTTTCGGCTATTAAACAAAGTAAAAGAAAAAAAGGGCCAAATTACTAGATATCGTTTGGCTAATAAAAAAAGAAAAAAGGGAGACATCAATTATGTTGTTCCTTGCTTTGTGATGATGGCAATTATGATGTTGGAGAAAATTTGTTTTTTTTATTTGGCCTATGAAAAGCCACGAATAAGGGTTTTAATTAGAAGCAATTGCTGCTTTTGATTAAGGGTGGTAAGGCAGCCATAGAGCAGAAAAACACAGCAGAAAATAGAGAGCAAAAACAAAGGTGCTGCAACCCCATTTTGAAGAGAAGAAAGAAATGTGATTTTCTTTCTTTGTTGGTACTCACTCAATCAAAGTTGAATTTGAGTATTAGCTTTGAGCTTTGTATAGAGAGGAAATTATTCACTATATTTCCCTCTCTATTTGTTTCTATGGTGAGTGAGAGTTATTGGGTGTATTGGGGATTTTGGGTTGTGAGATTGCCAACACTTTGTAAACTCCCATTTGGTTGATAGTGGATTATTGGGTGAGCTCCTACTGCTCCGAGGACGTACTCCAGTTACACTGACTGTTGAGGAACCTCGTTAAAATCTTGGTGTCTTTTATATTTTGTTCTTGCATTCCATTTGATATATTTCATGTGGGTTAGCTTGAGTTGGTTCCATAAGGTTTGGTGCTGTCATAGCACAACACATAGAAGAGCCGGAGGTTCCCGTTACAGATTTACATTGTGTTGAGTGAGAGGAAAGTTTCTTGTAAGTCTTGGAAATTCTCGGATAAAATAGAGCCGGAGATTGTTTTGTAATTTTTAAATGTGGGGTATTGTTGGAAATTTTGAGTAGAATTTTATTGTCCTACATTGCTCACCACCATAAGGTCTCCTCACTTTATAAGGCTTCATCCCTTATATAAAAGGATTTGAGTGATGGACCTTGGAGAATAAAATTGAGCTTACCCTTGGGGTTGGGCTTTGGGATGTGCTAATTAATTATCAAAAGATGGGCCTTGGGGCTCGGGCTTTGATAATTAAATACTTTAATTAATTATTTTCGGATTTGATTAATTATTTTTAATTAATTAATTAATTAATTTTTATTTTATCAACGAACTCATCATTTCAGATGAAGTCTGAAGTGTGAAAGAACACAGAAAGAAAACACTCCTCTAAGAAGATGTCTCCCAACAGATGCATCTCTTCCTTATACTTGTTGCAAACAGGCATAATCATATTATATATACATCCATCTGCATGACATTTAGAACACAGAAAATCAATATTCTTCTTCTACAATCACAAATATCCTTTCTAAGAGAACCACATAGAAATTCGCCAAAAGTTAAGTTTTCCGGTGCTAGAATTCTGACTTTATCGTTGAATCATGGTGAAGCAAACGTTTGTAGAACTACAAGCATTGAGTAAGGGAAATTTTTCTGTTTCAAGGACATTGCGGTACGCAAGTCTCGATCTTCAATATTTCTGTTAAATATTATTTTATTGTTCATACACAGTTTGCATTTTATTATTTATTAGTATATATAAATTCATCACAGATTGTTGACATATATCCAACAGTTTAAGTTTCATGTACTAGGCTAGAGATTGTGTTGTTTTAAGTTTCATTTTATTAAATATTTTAATTTTACTTGCATGTTAACAACTTAGACATTGATTCAAAGATCACAATTTAATTGAAATACAACTTCATTGAAATACAACACCTTGAATATTAAAAGTACAACAACTTAAATACTAGAGATTACAACTTAAATATTAAAACTACAACAACTTAAACATTAAAGACTACAACTTAAGTATTAATAAACATTAAAGACTACAACTTAAGTATTAAAACTACAACAACTTAAACATTAAAGACCACAACAACTTAAACATTAAAGACTACAACTTAAGTATTAAGAAACATTAAAGACTACAACTTAAGTATTAAAATTACAACTTAAACATTAAAGACCACAACAACTTAAACATTAAAGACTACAACAACTTAAATATTAAATACTATAACAACTAATAATAATGATCTTCATCCGCCATTGTAGGAGTATAGTCAGATGTTGAAAACAACTCCCATCGGGCCATTTTCCTCTTTTTCCGATCAAAATATGCCTTACTCATTGGAGTCATAATCATGGTGTTCCCTTTCCATGTTCCTATCATCCATCTCTTCTTATATTTGTTTTGCCTATTCTTCGTGTCTCTGCTTCCTTTTTTCCACGGCAATGGCATTTTGCTCTGCCATTAATCGCAATGAGGAGGTCATTTCCTCTTGAAATGCTAACTCCTCATTTTCCTTGCCTTTAACTTCAATTTTCTAGGCTTGTTTCATCCCATAGCCCTAGGTATGGAAGATTGACCTGGACACACATTTTCTAGCCTTGTTTCTTCCAAGATAGGAGATACTTCTTGATCCCCAACTATATTTGAGGAAAGATTTTCAAACACCGGTGTAGGACCAAATCTTTCTTGAAGTGGATCTTGAAATAATACCCATCATTCACAAATTTCCCAACAACCTTGATGAGTAAAGGGTTTTTCATGTCATCCGTATACAATTGCTCCGCTCGACGTTCCTAGAAAATATAATTACAAAAATTAAAGGAAATTAATTTATAGAATTAAATGTAATATAATTAAATATTTGAAACAACTTGTTAAAACACTTACTTCGTCGTATAGATTGGCTCTGCTTTCATGTCTCATTTCGGCCATTTTCAAGGCTTGATGCCATTTATTCAACCTTGGATGAAGTTTTTTTTTCCATTGTGAAGAACAACTCTCGTGGTTTTGGGGTTCGGTGAAGTGTTGCCTTCATAGAACTTATAGTACTTTTTAGACGTACGAGTCTAAATGCCTTCATTTGTTTAAAAATACCATTGACACTATCTTCCAAGACCCATCTTTATGCCTTGCAAAGAGCTTCATCTCCTTTTCGGGTCCAAGCCTTTCCTTTGGTTGAAGATCTGGCCAGTTGCAAATTATTGAAAAAATTAAAGGAAAGATTATTAGCAGAGGTAAGAGAGGGGTGTGTATGAAAATAGTGTTTGAGGTGAATGTAATGTGAATAATTGAAATAAAATGACGTCATGTTACCATTGGAAGCATAGCTGGCCCCAACAGAATGGGTTGGCTGGTTGGCTATGCTTGCCCAACCCTCAGACCATAAGGTTGGATCTTGGCTCGGTGAGTCCCAAGGTTTTTTGGCCCAAACCTCCATTGGAGATGGATTTTGTGTCAAAACAAGTTATCTTTTGGCCAGCCTGGTTAGAGATGGCCTAACCTCTTCGTTTGGTGGCTTAAATGCCGATGGCGGGATGCCTTGGTACTTCCATTCGACAACTGGATTTTGTTTATACCGTTTGAGTGTTGAAGCGGAATACTGGACTCTTCTTTATACTTGTGTTATGCAATATGGATTCAAAGATTGTTATCCGAGCTCTGGTTTCCTCCTCCCATTCCTATCGTTATGCACATACAATTTAAATCTTACATATAGGGCAGCTAACCTGGTGTTCCATGCATGCACGAAGCATATTGTCTTAGACACTATCATTTTGTTCATGTTGCTTGTGGAAGTTATCGAGTTCGGCTCTTGCCCTCTTTGGATCAACTTACCGATGTCTTTACCAAGGGATTATCAAGGATTTTGTTTTGTACATCGGTGTCCAATCTTGTCACCTTACCGGTGCTAGATTGCGGGGAGTGTAGATAAGCCATATTGGCATAACATTTTCCCATGTGTGTATATCTTCAAGTATTCAAATGTATTGAACTTTATTCATCATACATTGAAGCATATATGCACAAACAAATTAGTGTTTAGGGCAATCGGTAGGCTTAAAGGAGATAGTTCCTTTCGTGAGGTCGTAACTGATCAAGAAATTCCTCTATGCCATGTTACCAAAAATGAAAACGTTTAACGGACTCGTTGCAAAAGCAAAGCAAACAATATCCGTCGACATCCTCATGAAGGTATTCAAAGCTTTTAACTTGACATTTGCACAATTAAAATGCACAGTGATTATCGGAGCTTTGATAACCGGTGTTGTGTTGTAGCAAAGCCCTTGGTCGAGGAACTCACCAATTAAATGTTTTAGTATTATAGCCTTACTCATGGTTAATTCCAACTCATTGTAAAAGTCTTCTAGTAAAAGTGTCATTGTAGTCCCAGAGTCTGATGATAATGTTGCCTACGCGTCGATGATAATGTTGCATGTACCTTGTCCCGGTGAAGCATCTAACGAGAAGCTAAAGTGGTGTTGTATTGCAATTTCGTGCATCCCACGCTCATTGCCTCCAGTCTTACGAAGTAGTAAGATTTTAGTTCTCCTAAAAACAATGGGGTAGATACCGCCTCAAAACCAGAATCTACAGCTGAGCTGCCAAACTTCATTTTGCCAGTTATGTTAGGTTTTGTTTCGTGCATTAGGCAGTACGAGAACTTTCCACCAATCAAAGAACACATTTGGGAGATGAGGGACTCTGATCCACGTCCAAGGCCGACCATGACTGCTGCCTCTTCGTCGAACTTGCCTCTATTGTATCCGCACCCAATAATGGTTTGTGGGAATGAAACAGGCTAGCGAGTAGTAGAACCAAACGTGATCGTGTTTGTGGAATCAACTCCACTAATGTAAGAGCTATCCCTATATATGACATGTTAGTGACAAATTTCATCTCCATTAGAAGAGCCGGAGGTTCCGGATGATAAACTTACTAATCCTACATGTATTCTAGGTCAGCAACCCGTGTCAACTCATCAACCAAAGTTCGAATTATATGGTTCCCACTTATCTACTCCAAATCACAGTTTGGGTAACACACGAAGTCTTCAACAAATTGAGAAGAATCAGAGTCTTCCTTCACCATGACTCTATCATCACCATGTACCTTAGCTTTCGGTTTATGTATTTTGTAATTTGAATTTCATTGTAATCTTGATAATAGATACATTGTAACCACCTAATCCTGTAAAGCCTATATAATGAAGTATAGAACTCACTCATAATTAATTGAGTTGAGCTTATGTAATCAGTCTTTACAATCCTTGCTTGGGTTCTTTCACTCGATACAGATTTACATTGTATTGAGTGAGAGGAATCATGGCTTGATCCATTCACAGGATGCATAGGCAGTCTAACTCAAAAAAAAATTTGAACAAAACTCGAAGGTTAAATGTACTCATAAAATTAAATAGTGTACCAGGTTTCCGAGTTGGGATGTCATGTTTTTATGATTTGATTTTAGGATAGACTTTACCATATTTATAAGTTATGATTTATGACGATGATGATTTTAGGAACGTTGGATTCATCACTACTTATCTTGTGGCACGCATAAACCTGTAGAGACTTAAAGTACTGTACCACGTTCACGGTCATAGGACACAACTTGCATGTGTATGAGTATTTCTAGCTTGTCCACATTGTGGACTTGTCATTTCAGCTTGTCATTACCTTGAGATTACTCGGTAATGACATGATTATATTTTCAGCTTCCACTAGCTACGACTAGTGGATGATTACATTTTCAGCTTCCACTAGCTACGACTAGTGGATGATTATACAAATTAGCTTACATGTGCATTTGGGTACCATAGTTATATTCTCAGCTTATCATTACTTCAAGATTTCTCGGAAATGATATAATTACAATTGTATTCTCCGCTTGTCTTTGCCTAGAGACTACTTAGCAATGACATGATTATATTATCCAGCTTTCACTAGTTATGGCAAGTAGATGATATTGAATGCTGCCACTGGAAAGTATCAGCTCAATATATAAATATATATGTATATATATATATATATATTTATGTATGTATGTATATATGTTTCGATTAGTTCACATTGTATATGGGGATCAATAGTAGTTAATGTGAGCATCTTTGACGTCGAGGCATCCTTCCAGGCGCTTACACATCCTTATCGAGTAGGTTATCTAATCAGCGTTATCCGTAAACTGGTATTAGACAACTATGTGCTGAACTATTTTTTTTTTTGGTAAAAACTATGCGCTGAACTATTATTGTGTATATAACTAAGGGTTAAAGACCCACTAAGTGTGGCCCTATGGGGATATGTTGATATGCTATTTTCTGCAAGTGTTTTAATTTGGGTTTATCCCTATTTTAAGGGAAGTTCTATTGAATTTTCGATAAATTTTATTAGTTGATAATTTTAGTTATACTTTTATGCATATGATGACTTCGCCACCCATCTGGATGATGGTCCGCATACCTTGATTTTGGTGCCTACTGGAATCTGGGTCCAGGTGTGTCATACTACCTGCCCTTATTTCTTTCATTCAATCCTCTCGTGCTCACTCTCTTCTCTCTCATTCATTTTCTTCAATGTTCCAACGATCTCAAATCTCTCATTCATTCATTTCAATCTTCCAGCGATCTCACATCTCTCATTTTTCTCTTGCTCATCAAATTTCAAATATTCAAATCTCAGACCTCTGATCGAGCAATGGAGTTTCAGCTTCGCCGCATTCATTATGATCATCCGACTACTACTTTTTGGGAAGCTGCATGGGAGTACTGCTCTCCTAAGGTCCTCATTTTTAGGACATGTGAGGACCAAATGCAATTTTTTTTCCATACAAATGATAGTATCTACACTAAGGGGTGGGGGAGTGGGCTAAGCTTCACAATGAGCTTGCCATAATAATGTGGTTCAACTTCACCTTTGGCGAGAATCAAATCTAAGACCTCTCACTTACAAGTGAAAAGGAATATCACTAGACCGTAGTACTAAGTGACATGACCAAATGCTTATTGGCCACAAAATTATATTAGTTTATATCCAAATGCTTAAAATAGTTGACAACTTAATAAAGCAAAGGAAGAACATGAGTTTTCTAATGGTTCATGGATTTTAAGTTAGTTTTGCTTTATTAAGTTGTCAAAATTTTTTATTTTTTATTTTGAATAAATAATATTATCTACATTAGGAGGTAGACTTAGCCTCACAATGAGCTAATAATAATGTAGCTAATATACATTTGGTCCTCAAAATGATTCTACTCAACGCCGGACGCTACTTACAAATTTGTAGGAGATCTTTCCCTCCGTCTAGACCAGATCCATCCAATAGAAGTGCTTCCGTACGCAAATTCTTGATGAACTTCAATAGACTCGTTTTTTACATCTCGTGGATATTGGTTGGAACCAAGGAAGAAAATATCGGTAATATCGGAAATATCGGTAGTCCGAAAACACGGAAATATCGATGGAAATATCGGGATAATATCGATATCGATAAAAATTACATGGAAACCACGGAAATTGTAAGAAAAACTTGGAAATTTTTAATGAAACTTTGTAGGATGTTTATTTAGTCAATTATCTATTAGTTTATCACAAAAAATTGGAAGGAAATGCATTGCATGATGGATTTAACTGATTTAAGTTGATTATATAGCGAGCTGGCAAACATTGTGAGTGTAGAAAATATGTAGTAATTAATGAAAGAAGTTTAAACACACCATAATCATTTATATATAATTAATTAGTACAATATTTGGAGGTTTTATTTAGGATATTAAAAAAAAAAAAAGGGAAGTGAATAAAATGATGAAGAATAATGTGCCGAATTTGACAATTTAAATTTCTTACACATAAGCATGCGTCTAGGCGTTGAAGTTCCAAATTATAGTATATCAATTAACGATTGAAAATCAATACATTGAATAAGATTAAACTTTAATTTGGATGCCGATTATGTTTTTTCAACTTGATATAAAGTAAAAGTATTGAATTTTGGAAGCTAGGAGTGTGTCAATTGAATTTTGGCTGACGTGCAAGGTATCAATCTCTTCGTCTCTTCGAGGGCTACAACTTTCCTTTTTGTTTCACTCAATTTCGTTGCGTATTGAAAAAGTTATACTCATTTGAATCTTACCCAGTTTCCGGCGACCTCAGTAGATTTCGAGGCAATTTCCGGCCAAACCACAACGAGTCAGACGTCGTGTGAGGTATCATTCTCTTCGTCTCTTCGAGGGCTACAACTTTCCTTTTTGTTTCACTCAATTTCGTTGCGTATTGAAAAAGTTATACTCATTTGAATCTTACCCAGTTTCCGATGACCTCAGCGACCTCAGTGACTTTCGAGGAATTTTCCGGCCAAACCACTACGATTCAGACATCGTGTGAGGTACCATTCTTTTCGTATCTTCGAGGGATACAACTTTTCTTTTTGTTTCACTCAATTTCGTTGCGTATTGAAAAAGTTATACTCATTTTAATCTTACCCAGTTTCCGACGACCTCAGCGACCTCAGTGACTTTCGAGGAATTTTCCGGCCACATCACTACGATTCAGACATCGTGTGAGGTACTATTCTCTTCGTCTCTTCGAGGGCTACAACTTTCGTTTTTGTCTTGCTTGATTTCGTTGAGTTTTGACAAAGTTATGGCCGTTTAAAGTGGGTGTAAAATTTCGGCCGAAATTTTGATTTTTTCCTCCATTGGGCGAGTCCCACATCGCCCATGCAAGGAAGTGAGCAATGAATTTTTCCTATAAAACTCACACTCCCCTGGTGTGATAACCAAAACTTGTTTGGCCTTTGGGCCATGATCAAGTTAACTATGTGTTGAGTTTTCTCAACAAATTTAAGTATTTTTTTAATAAAATATTGCGATATTATCGATAATTTCAAAAATATCGTGATATTATCGCTAATTTTGAAAATATCGCGATATTATTGATAATATCGCGATATTTTAACGAAAATAGGTTGGATAGTTAAAAAAATTTCGGAACTTCAAAAAAACGATAATATCGGCGATATTTCTCCGATATTATCGATTTTTTCCTCCTTGGTTGGAACTATAAATTGAATACCGGAATTTTAGAGGATTGTTATTGGCACTCTATTTGCACTCTATTTGCACTTCAAACTTTCTATATTTAGAAAGGAAAATATGCTTGTGAAAATTGCAAATTCAGATTTTTGGAATGTTAATAATAGGTCTCAAATTTAAATAGACTTTTTTATACTCTTATAATCCTGATTAAATACCGTAAACTTTATATACTCGTTTAAAATGCTGATTGAATACGACTGTCAGTTTTTAAACTGTTTAAATGGTCAAAGCTGCGGGATTTAAAATTATCACTCTTGCAGTCATGGTAGTCGACAGGTTTTTTATTATTCATAAATTAAACAAAACTGGAAAACATTCTGCTACTTCAAGCATACATCTGAATTCAGTCAATTGAATGATATAATTTACTATGAAAAGCAATTGTATAAAACAATTTAAGCCTTCTGCATCGTTCATACATCCGACTGTTAAACACAACGCAAGGAAAAAACACTCTCCAATTCAATTCAATTCAATTTTCTCCGTGTTTTTAATTAATCCGCTTCGTCTACATTTCAAGGGCTGCAGAGGTTCTTGAGAGCATCCTCTGTTGCGTACCAGCCCGGTATAATCTTTGACACATGGGGATAAAGGTCTTTGTACGAGTTTCTGATTGTTCCTTCCGCTACTCCGGTAGCAACGGAGATATCTGCACTCATATTTGTCATTGCGTAAATCAGCTCTTACTCAAAATGAATTAAATTTCAAGGGATGCTATAAGATAGTAGCATGAGAAAAAATGATTCAGAAATGAATGATGTTAAACACATCAAGTTTTTTGTCTCCATAGCGAACCCAAGCTTTCAACCCCAATTCTCAAACGCTAATTCCTAGTTTCTAAGAGGTAAGAGGATTCAAACCTTTGAGAGGCTTCTTATCGTCTGAAAGCTGGGTGATAATATAAATAACTGCTGCTGCTATCGATATAGGGCTCCGCCTGAAATTTAGACAAAAAGAAACCACCATCATTACAAGCAACTGTTGGAGATTGGCATAAGTGAACGCACCAATCTTAAAACAAAGAATCTTCACACCTTACATACGAAGGGCATATAATAAGATCAATGAATTTAGTTCACAACAAGAAATAATATAAGGCAGCAGAATTCATATGCAAACTTCTTCAAAAGGCACCAACGAAATGCGATTTGTAACTATTCTATCTCATGTAAGGAATCAGATGATAAACTTTATATTAACCTTATAACATATTTGCCAAGCTCAACCAAAACATGCCCTAACACTTGAAAAGAGATTTGCCACTCTGTAAGTCACTTAGGGTTTCAGTGGTCAAAGTGGAGATCATTTCTATTTAATGATTCTATTTGACCCCCTATAGAATCCTTCACCATATGCCAACTAGACCTGGCATTTTACACCCGACCCGACCCGTTAAAATTAGTATTCAGGTGAGTATTTAACGGATTGGGTTGTTAACGTGTCAACCCGTTAAATAACGGGTCATTTTGGGTCAACCCGTTAACACCCGTTATTGAGGGCCTTTGTGTAATTTCAATAGTTATAATAAGAAGCCCTCAAACTCAAAGCCTATCTCTGCCACTTCAAGGAGGTCGCTGATATGCTCCAAGACTACATTCCGGGCTCAAAATGGCAACAAACGACTCTTCCTACTCCTCCGGTGGCTCTGACACTTCGTCTCAGCCGCTTTCTCGAGAGCGAATCAAGCTTCTCTCCTCCTACAGCGACAACTCATCCTCTTGCTTGCCGGATCAGGATCCTTCCTTTAAGTGCTTCTCTGTCTCAGACTTGAAGAAGAAGGTCATGGCACGCCTCTGTCAAACGGCGAAAAGGATGGATAATGGAGGTAACTGTCAAAATGGATTGATTCCATTGGTTTTGCATATTGGCATTGCGTGT
The DNA here is from genome assembly GCF_916048215.2 of Malus sylvestris. Lineage (NCBI taxonomy): Eukaryota > Viridiplantae > Streptophyta > Magnoliopsida > Rosales > Rosaceae > Malus > Malus sylvestris. The sequence continues at coordinate 8,206,526 of NC_062273.1, forward strand.
TGTATTTTTGAAATGGATGGTTTTTTAATTTGAATTGGAATGCAAAATTAAACAAAAAAAAAAAAAAAAAATTGTTAATGGGTGTTAACGGGTGAAACAGGTGATCAATGAGCTTAACGGGTTGGGTTCGGATGATCCGTTTAGGTTCGGATGACCCGTTAACTTAATGGATCGGGTGAAACCCGACCCAAACCCAATAAAACCGACCTGTTTACAGGTTGCCAACCAATCCTTTATGATGCCTTGTCATTGACCTTCACAATGAAATGCTAAAACCCAAACTATTTCAATCAGCTATTTTGATCAAGTTAGTTCTCCTTTGTTTTACCATATTTCTGGAACTCTTCTTAGGTGTTGGAAAGTTCATAGGGGAAACACATATTTTCGGTAAACTGATAACTGCATAATGTATTGAAAAGGAACACTACCTTATATCAAATTCTTCGGACTTTGTCACAGCTTCATGAGCAGCCTTGACTGCTTGATTAATCATACCCAGATTGGAACAAAATCGCCTCTGAAATTAAGTAGATATTATGTCAGTGGCAGCAACAAACTAGGAAAATGTGCTATGTATGATTTGTTGGCCAGCTTAAGGTAATTTAATGATTTCTTTTTGCTTCAAATCAGAATTAAAATGAAAACGAAAAGCTTCTCACCATAAAGTCCCCAGCATGTATTGTTCCCATCTCCACCGACTGACCATTCTCCAATCCCAGTTGTTTCACTATGTATTCTTTTGCTCGGCCAATTTCCTTCTTTGTGGCTCCATTGGCGACAGAGCAAATTTCTATTTGAAATCCACAGGTTCAGGGAAGCTCATACACAAAGGCAAAGATAATTCAGGAAGCATCCAGATGTTAAAAAAATCAAAAGTTGTACCCTTTACAGTGCGTGGCTTGTCTTCTTGTCGACAAGCAATGTACAGGCAAGCAGCCAATAGCGCATCCTGATTTCTTCCCCTACTAGATTTCTGATCTTCAACCCTCTTATATATCTCATTAGCCCGATCCTTTAAACCAATCATAAAAGTACCATTAGTTATAATACTCTATTCCCATGCATGCTCAAACAATAAGAGAGAATAGTTGTGCAAGAAAAGAAATAGACCAAAACAAACAACAACAACAACAAAGCCTTATCCCACTAAGCGGGCTTGGCTGAATAAAAATAAAAAAATAAAAATAAATAAAAAATAAAAAAAAAAGCCAAACATCTTAAAAAATACACTCAGTAAATTATAGACAAGCTACAATTTTAGCAGAGGTAGTCCTGTTTTAGTCAGAAATTGACCAGGGACAAATATAATTAGATGATGTCTGTTTCTTTTCCTTAACACCGTAATAGCCACATTAATTTGCATAGCCAGGGTAGTACAAGAATAACTTTAAATATCAAGCAAGAGGAAAGATTTATAGGGTTGAAACATCAGGCTCAGAATCTTAGTCTATAGGCCCCTTTAATCAATTTTCAAAGAAGGTAACATAAGAATTTTATCAATGTGAATTAAATAAAATAACGCAACATCAATGAAAAAATAGTCCACTGAAGGTACAATCATAACCTTCTACAACCAACTAAAAGTAATACAACTAAAAAAGTTCTTAACACTACTTTCAACAAAAACATTTCAAATATTGACATTTCAAATATTGATGGTTTTTCCAAAATTTTGCCCAAACAATAAGCAACTTGATAAAAATCAGCAGACATTTTGTATTAAGAACTTTTATTGATATACAAGTTTAGCTCTGATGTGAAGAAAATGCACTCAATCGCTTGCTTGCATGCTCACACACACACAACAACAACAAAGTCTCGAGGGAACCCTTCCCCACTTGACTTTTATCTTTCCCACGAAAGCCTAACATTTTATCTCCAACCAAATGTACCATATCAAAGCAAGATGGAACATCTGCAGAAGTAACCAAACCTATTTTGTACTCCAACTAGCTAACAAAATTAAGATTCATCAATCAGCACCGAGAAGGATAAACCCAGTATCCCTAAACCACAAGACACCAAACCATTTAAAAGTAAATGATCTACTGACTGTCCACCATTTCATCCATATACCACTAACCAATAGCCTATAACAACCAACACCATTCAAGGCTTGGTTTCAATTAAAAAGACGTAATAGCAAAAGCTTGAAACAAATGCTTCTGCATCAAAAAGCATCCTGTTGAACTTCTAAAATCTTACATAGGTTAAGGATTAGCCATTACTGTTTAGCAAATCAACTCATTAATGATAATATTTCCACCATTTGTCAATGAATACCTTGAACAACATACTTCAACAAGTATTCACAACTAAATTTATGCTGGCATTTATTTAAGTATTTTATAACAGACAGAATTCATTTATATCAATGATCACAAAATTAAATAATGGAAGGAGCTTCTTAATTTACATGTACTTTATCCATGAGTTTGTAGACATATGAGTGTACTAGAACTAATAGTGGTCCCCGTAATAAAAACATTTAGTCGTACGCAAATAGCATACCTTGATGGTTGCAACAAGGCCCAACCTGAAACACAATTTCACCACATCAGCTATTTTTCTTTGTTACAAGTTTAAAAATAGTCTCATTTTTAAAGAAACTTAGTATAACAGGAAAATATTAAGCTTCTGATACCATCTCCATATCACCAAATCTCACGGAAGGAAAGAAGCAGGCATTAAACATAGGAAAAGGTAAAACAAAAACCACTCACTAATGAGTGTCAAAATAGTGATATCTGAACATTCTTACTCTTTTATTAGTCACAAATGATCATTCAAGCTGGGGAACTATCGAACTTATTTTTTTCGCTGGATTAGCATTGTATAGGTGCCAAGTCCTAGACCTACCAAATAGCTGATTAGCAAGTTCTACTAGAAGTATCTTTACAAATTGAGCATGAGAATCTATGAGCCTCTACATTTAGACTAAGCTCAAGAAGGATGTTTGCATGTCCTCATATATTTCTATGGATGCGGATTCATGAAATAAGTAGCATGATCATCATAAGAAACCTCTATCAAGACAGGTTCGCATCAATTTGTTAATTTGTTTTTAGCAAGAATAAAATCAATCCTATATTCAGTCAGCTAAATGATGAAAAATATAACTTAACAAATCAATTTTTCATATTTTATTTAAACTCAATTCTACAATACCCCTAACATTATCATATTAATTTCAACAAACTCACACTACTTGATTGTTCAGCCCTCAACTAAACATTTTCATTCATTTTCAATTTCCTTTCAAGTCGTCGTCATCGTCGTCGTCGTAATCATTCCGATCCGACCTCAACCCTCAAACAACCCAAAATCTAATCCAGAATCAATTTCCCCAGTATTTCAGCAACCAATCACATACCTATCGGACATGGTAGCGATGGTTTTGAACGCCATTATCAAGCCCCGATCCGGATTAGACCCACGGTTCTGCCACCGACCCAAGGACGAAGACAAGAACTCACCAGAAGCCCCATTGGGCTTGGCTATGACGGTGGACAGCCCGCCATCGGCCAACAGGGGATTGGTAGGCCCACCAACACGGACCGGGTCGTTATCGCCCGACTCGTTGGCGAAGGTACGCCACTCCGAGGTCTCATCAATGGAATGAGACTCGAGCACTAGACCGCACTCGGAGCACACGGTATCACCCGCCGAGTGGTCGAACACGACCTCCGTCTGGCGCTTGCAGTCGGAGCAATAGGCATCGGACATTTTTAGGTATAAATAATTACACAGTAATCTTATCGGGAAAATGGTGTTTGGGAGGTGAGAAAATTGGAAGGATGAGAGATTTTCACTCCTTCGGCGTTATTGTATGGTTGTCTCTTGTTTGGGGTGAAGCTGAGATGGAAAGATCTTGAAACGGAGGAGGAAGGAGAAAGGGGGAGGGGAGAGGAGGGTATTTATAGAAAGATGAGAGGAGCATTCAAGAGACTTTTGGTAGGAAGGTCATGAAGCCTTCGTGACGGCAACCGTTTGGACATGCCTACGTATTCTTTTGGGCTCTCGTTGGATTGGGCTCCATTTCTTGGGTTGGATGGATTATGGCATTGGACATCTCTCTCTTTCTCCTTGAGCTGGGAAAGGTACCATGGCAAGAGTGGAATATCATGAGCCCGAATGACGCCTTGATATGTGTATGAGCCCGAAGGCCCAAGATATATGCTTAGCCCTTAAGTCCGGTGTGGTCTACTTAAGATGTCAAGAGTAATTCGTCATGTTGAACGAAAAGTCCACATGTCCTTTTTCCATTTTATGTGGTTAATTTATGTCTTCATAATCTTCTCTCTTCCTAAAATCTCTATCACTTTCCTTGCAACCCATAACCACAAGCATAACCTCAAGATTTTCTTGCATAGCCTTAACCTAACCTTTTAAGTTCTCAAGCATAATCAGCTCACGCACTCTCATTTGATACGCTTGTGAGTTTTTAACACTTACACCTCAAGTTCTCATACCAAGCCTTTTCAGCATCAACTCGTCATCTCCAACTATTTACAAAGCTGCTAGAAACCCTCATGAAGGTCAAATACTAGTTGTTTAGAAGAAGAACACAGCATTCTCTAGGACCTGCTTTTTTCTTTTAAGATGTTTTGGGCCTAGCTCCCAACAACTCAAAAAATGGAGGACATGAAAACCTACTTCGCCTTCTTCGACAAAAGTCTAACAAAGTTTACTCAAACAACATTCAAAGTAAGAACTCAACATAGTTCGTTTGCAATTGCAATTGGTGCAATTGAGCTGCTGCCCATATGTCGGTAACGTTCATCAAAATCAAGTGCATGTTTTTTTATTTTTTTTATAGCAAAGAGAATATTACAACGAAAAACCCCAGGACAATCAAGTGCATGTTGGTTGTCGGCCTATATTAAGATATAGAGAAATAGATAAACTCTTGATGGAGCAGTTTTGGGAGAAAGATTGAATTGAAAAAGGGACCCAAAAAAAAAAAAGTGATGATGAAGTCAAATCTAAGCATGGCTTAGATGGAGCATCTCCATCAGTTAAATGAGGCTTTGTTTTTACTACTTTAATAAAACTGTAGAAAAATAAATGACACACCCCGATCCAGAGGACCCAGGTGTGCTGGCCGTCACGTGAGCGTGACGTAACCATAAGTGCGACACGGAAGCGAAACAACAACATACATAAGTAGGAATTCAAGCCAACTCTAACAGAACAACCTACTAGAGTAACTGGACTAGTTATAAAGTAAACACATAAGTTCAGAGCATAGGTTTAAGTGCAGTCAAGTAGGACTAAAATAAAAGTACATCACCCTTAGGTGAGTCCTACATGTCAAGAGTCTGTCAGAAAGCCGGAATAAGACCTCGAGAGCCACCAACCGCTAAACTAGAACCTGGAGGGGCGCAAAACAAAATGAGTGGGTCAGTAAAACCAAAGAGTTTTTCAAAACATTTCATTAAAACAATTCTAACCCCTCACCGAAAAAACCTGTATACTTTCCCAGAAAATAGTATATATACAAATATATATATATACGCAACATCATAACTCAGCACATATCCATCATCATAATATCTCAGAAATGATATGCCATGCCCAAAATATAATCAGAATGCATCAATATCAATCAGGTGAATAATAAATCAACTGGAGACCCTACAATGGTCCTGTACGGCTGATTCTAAAGCTCAACATCCAATCCAACCGGAGTCACCTCGGTGACCTGTACTGTTCAACTCTGCACGTCACTCGGAACTACATATAGTAGTCTGTACGATGACAGGTGTATAAATACGCTCTAGTGCTTCTCTCATCAATCATCAGCGCGCATAACTAAGGTCACCCACTAGTCGGAATCACATCTAGTGATCTGTACGACTAGCATGTCGGAACCCTCACATGGTCTGTACGACATCCACCTACTTGGATCCAAGACGAGCGTACGGTGTGGTGAATAACAATATAAGCACTATCACCTAGGTGCAGGTCATGAGATTTCAATGTAATCCATGATAAATAACTCAACTGAAAATAAATAAACTCACCTGAGCGTCCACCGCGTCATTTCACATATACATATATATATATATATATATATATCAGTTATCAAACTAAATATCTCAACAGTTTCATGCATGGCAATTAGATTCATAATTTTCACATAAACGTATTTTCTGGGAAAAACAGCTGTATATAGGTAAATACGAAATCAAAACTGCCTACTCACTGATAAGTCGAGGGGTCGTAACCCCCGTGACGTCCCTGGATGCGCTCGTCCTCGGGATACGTGTCACCTATATGCGAAACAACTATAAAAACGTTAATTTTAAACACATCACCAATATTTCGAAATAATTTCTCATACGATGCTCAATTTGGGTATATGAATATACCACAGTGACCTACTCGACGTCACGGACGTCGACATATTTTTTAAAAAAAATTTGGGCTTGCCACGCGCCCCCACGCGCCAGGACAGGCACGGGTCCACGCGCAGGCCACGCGCAGGTCACGCGCCGCGCGTGTCGTCTTCCTCCCTGGGCTCGCCGGACTGGTTTTTCCGGCGGCCGGTTTCCGGCGAGTTTTAAAACTTTTCGTTCTCCTTCGTTTTTCACCCATTTTCTTCGTATTTTATACCAAATTGAAGCCCCAAACATGTAGAATCACGATAGACTAGTTTAAGGCTCTAAAAACAACTAAATCTCACCGGAAAAATTCAAGCAAAACCGGCCAAAGTCGAACTCGACAATCCCGACGTCCAAAACTTCCAAACGAACGTCCCCGAGCTTCCTTAGGACCTCCTAAAGCTCACTGTGAGCTTGGATTGTCCTAAAAATCAACCAACATAAAGTTCATGAATAGTGCCACATTCGGTCCTCGGGTTTTAAACGTGAAAATGAAGGAGTTCTTACCTGAAAATGGTATCTTTGAGTTCGTAGGACACTCACGAACACGATGATACTAATCTCCACGTCGATCCATGAAGTTTGGGTTGGATTTGGGTGTTGTCCGTACGGTTTGGGTGAGAGAGAGTGAGAGAGGGTCGTGAGGGAGGAGAGAGAGAGAGCTACGAGGTTGGAGAGAGAGAGCAGGAGAGTGTAGGTGTCCCAAAATAAATCTACACCATCCATTTACATCCCTAACCAAACAAATATTCCAATCTTTGAAAATTCTATCCAACTTAATTAATATATCCAACTTAATCAATTTTTCCAAAAACTTAGGAACCATGAAAATTCAAAACATATTACACACATACCTTAGTAACGTCGAGGGTAAAATCGTCATTTCACGCTCCCGATATATAAATCCCGGGACGGGCTGTGACAATAAAACTCTAACGAGCTAGCTAAATGACTTGTTATCTTAACTTTGTAAATAGTAACTAGCTATATTTAGCTAAGAGGGGAAGTTAAATTTTTGTTAAACATTAAAAAAATATAATCGCATTGTTTGTGGGATTCAAGAAACGAAAAAGGGTTTCGGTTGTTAAGTTTATATATATATATATATATATATATATATTTTTTTTTTTAATTTAAGCTAAAATAATTAGTATTTTTGGAAGTGCTGACTAGCCAAATTAACATTCCAATTGTTTGGCTAGCTACAATAACAAAAATTTAACTAGTATTATTGGAGATGCTTAGGAGTACTAGCTCAAGTGTAGGTGCTTCTTCTTCCAAATTCTCCTCCTATGATACTTTTTCTCGTCTCTTTCAAGAGAATGTTAGCTACCTTTTCTTTGTACATTTCTTTTCAATCATTTTATTTTCATAATGCAATGCGGCTTGATGACTGTAATTGTTTATCCCATACAACATCATGTTAGGGGTTATCTCTTTAAACTGTATGTTAAAATGAAAACTGTTTAATCATTTAACTGTTATAAAATAAATAAACAAACACCATATTTTAAATTAAATAATAAATTTCTGCAGCAATGAAATACCAAAAGAGAGAAAATAGATAATTGATGTGTTCTACAAACTTACCAGACGCACCTATATTCTCAAAAATCATTCAATTTGTGTTAAAATATTTTATTTTTTTAATTTCATTTCCTTTCTTGGTTAAATTTTTGTTTATATTAGGTTTTTAGTGTTTGTTAGTTGTTATCGTAATAGGCACTTATATGGTTATGGCTGTGTTTCTTACTTTCTTTGTAGATTTACGAACAAGAAGGATTGCAAAGAATCAGTTGAGCTCTGGAAAATTTCTTGGTGAAAAGCAAAGCCCTCGCCGCGACCTAAAGCATGATTTCGTTGCAGATATTGGCTACCTTTCCATACGATTTGGAGGCCAAGACGTCAGAAATCCATGGCTGCTTTCTCTTCAGTTATACTATGTTGTAAGCTATCAAAGTAAAACATTATAAAATTTCAAATTAATTAAGACTCGGGACGATGCCTTGGATGCACTTTAGTAAAAAAAACATATTCAAAACTTATAAATATTTAGGGTCCGTTTGATTACTACAGATAAAACGATCAGCATTGATAACTCACAATAATAATTTATAAGTCGAGCGTAAAGCGTGTGATTAAAAAAAAAAAAACATTTTGCACTCCCGTGACACATATTCAGGGGCAAGCAGAGCCTGTGTTAAAAAATGTCTCTCTTGCTTGCATAAGCGCGTGTAGAGAGACTAGTATATAATAATCAAAATTGAGACTCCTCAAGCAAAAAATAATATCATTTCTATTCTAATTTCAGAAAACTTTAGTAAACAACTTTGGACTTGTTTGAAAGTGTTTTTAAAATGACTGAATGCCTTTTGGAACCAATTATGAGTAAAAATATAAGTGAATCCTGAAAAAGAACGTGAAGTGCTTCCTGTAAGAACTACCAGTTATGTGCTTCTTTCTTGCAGAAAGCACTTCAAGTGCTTTTGGAACTCAAAAAACAATTTCACCAAAAGCGCTTTCAGTCTGTTTAAAAACACTTCCAAACAAGTCATTTAATGAAAATTTAGATTTTATTTTCTTCTCTATTTAATTCTTTCTCCGTCTAATTTCACTTATCTGATTATGCATTAGTAAACGGGTAATTAAAGTAATGGATTGGATGAGTTGAAGAGTAGAGCATAAAATTGCGGAGCATGCACGTAAATTTATGTGGTGAAGTGAATGCGGGAAAAAGGTCAAAAACTCCAAGGGACAAACTGACACATCCAAACAAGAAAGAAAACGTGACTCGACTCAACACCGCTGGACTCCATCGCAAAGCGTTTTTCAAATTCTCTATTGCTATCAATCATCACGTAAAACCAGACAAGATTAAGTAGATGGCCACTCCACTTCCAAATTCCAATTCGATCCCACACACACCCAGAGCGGACGACGCCGTTTCTTCCCTAGGTAAGCCTACACACAGATATGTCACCTTCTTTGCATTCACCTCAATTTTACTTCTTTACTGCGAATTTCAATTGCAGCCCGCCAGTAGATTCTTGAGTTTTGCCCACAAATCATGAAAATGGCTAAATAATTTCCAAGTTAATTATTTCATATACAATCTTCAAAGTCGTATGTCTTAAAAAATAGGTCATTCCAATCATCAAACTACACTGTAAGATAAAAATAGATTTGGAGAAAGTAGAACAAAAATGTACGAAGATAAATATGGCTAGCTTAGAGTCCGTCTGATAATATTTCACAAAACGATTTTTGAAGAATTATTTTGTCAAACATAAACAACAAATAGAATTTTGCATTTTTACAATCAGAGAAATGCTTGTGGTGGTTTAATCCAAGAACAATTTTTTAGAAAGGCAATAATAGAAACGTATGGTACAAATAATTGAAATAATAATACTATTCGTGGTTAGTATTAATGTTTTTTGTAATATAAATTTTAAGATAGTGAAAGTGGCAGTAATGAGGATGGTGGCACTGGTGAGGGTGGAACTGGTGGCAACGAGGGTGCATGTGGTGATGAAATTGTTTTAAATCCATTTGAGTTATTTTATTTTATTTTTAACATTATTTTATTTTATTTTTTTGCAAAAAAAAAAAAGCATTTAAGTCTTTGTTAATTTACAATATTATGCAGAGCATATTTAATTATTAGTCAACAAGCTGGCCTGAAAGAGACCGGAATATAAAACAATATTCGAAAGTTGCAAAATGATCCGATCTTGGTTTTTGATAAACGAATATAGAAAGCTCACAGAGGGAAGAACTAGTTCAAATGTCAGTAGATCAAATAAGAACAAAGTCAAATAAGCGTACATTCTTCTCGTGTTAGACAATTTAATATGTTATGCTATTAAATTGTTAACAAGATGATTTAGACACGGTGTTAAATCATAAATATACAAAATAAGAATGTTGTAAGTAGCAGATTGTCTTGGTGAGTATGATATTTCTTTTCAACTTACTACGTTCCGAGTCCAAATTCTCTCCCTCCTCTTTGTATAGTAGATTACCGTAGAGTATAGTTTGTAATAAAAAAAAAGTTACCAGACGTAAATGAGTGCATAATTAAGTTTATGTTTAATTAATAGTACATGATTTAATCTCAACTCTCAAACCAAAAACCAAAAAGAAACAATTATTTTTTAGGGTTAATTATAATGTGCAGCCAACTTTAGATTTAGTTCACGTGTTTCTTCCCTAAATGCAGATGACTAGACGCATTCTAAATTTCTAATTAAAAAGATCACGTGAATTAAAATTAAGGATCCCCATTGACACCAATTTATTGAATTTTGATTAAAAGGACCAACATGGAAGACATTAAAACAAGAGAACTGTTATTGGTACTTTAAAAATCTAATTGTGCCGTAACTTAGTACTATGGTCTAGTAATATTCATCTTCACTTGTAAGTGAGAGGTTTTAGGTTAGATTCTAGCCAGATGTGAATTTTAAAATGTTAACAATTTGGAAATCATTTAGTCATCTATTTTACACAGCATTCCCAGGAAATTACTTTTTTCTTTCAAGATGTTTTAGGCCTAGTTCTCAACAACTCAAAAAATGGAGGACATGAAAACTTACTTCACATTCTTCCGCACAAGTCCAACCGACCGAGCCTTCTCTAAAAAAGTGACCCCAACAACATTCAAAGTAAGATTAACATAGTTTGTTTGCAATTGAGCTGCTTCCCATATGACGGTAATGTTCATAAAAAATTACAACGAAAAACCCTAGGACAATCAAGTGCATTTTCTTTGTACGTTTCTTGCCAATCATTTTATTTTCATAATGAAACGCGGCTTGATGACTGTAATTGTTTACCCCATACAATATCATGTTATGGGTTATCTCTTAAAAAAGTAAGTTAAAATGACAATCGTTTAGTCATTTAACGGGTTATAAAAATAAACAAACGCAATATTTTAAATTAAATAATAAATTTCTGCAGCAAATGAAAATATCAAAAGAGAGAAAATAGATAGTTGATGTGTTCTGCAAACTTCACAGACGCACTTATATTCTCAAATCATTCAATTTGTGTTCAAATATTTTGTTCCTTAATTTCAATTCCTTTTTTGGTTAAATTTTGCTTTATATCAGTTTTTTAGTTTCTATTAGTTGTTATCGTAATGAGCACTTACGTGGTTATGGCTGTGTTACTTTGCAGCTTTACGAAGAAGGATTGCAAAGAATCATTTGATGCTCTGGAAAATTTCTTGGTGAAAAGCAACGCCCTTGCTGCGACATAAACCATGATTTCGTTGCAGATATTGGCTATCTTTCCATACGATTTGAAGGCCGATAAGACGTCTCACAGGGAGAGAAATCTATGGCTGCTTTCTCTTCAATTATACCATTTTCTAACTTCTAAGCTATCAAAGTAAAACTATTTAGAATTATATGGAGCAATTGTTGTATTGTATATCTTTTCATAATTTACCTCGTAATATGTATAAAATTTCAAATTTATTAAGACTCAGGACATGCCTTGGATGCACTTAGTTAAAAAAAATTTAAATCTTCTAAATACGTTAGGCTCGGGCTGACTACTATAGATAAATAAAATAAAATAAAAATGCAATAAAAACAAGAAAAACGATCAGCATATTTAAACAATAATTACTTAGGAAAACTAATGAAAAGGGTTTGGAAACTTTGAGTTTTAATGATAAGGACAAAATAAAGGGTAAAGTGAATAGTACCACGATTGACTTTTTAGTGTAAAAATGTGGTTTTTCGTTAAAGTGAACAGTACCGGGGGCTTTTCGTTAAAGTTCCCTAATTACTTAGGTAGTGCGTGGCGCGTGGGATTAAGAAAAAGCATTTTGCACGCACATGACATTCAGGGGCATAGCATCTGTGGTTAAAATAATGTCTCCCTTCGGCGTGTAAACGTATATAGAGAGGCTAGTATATAATAGGTTGCACACGCATGACATTCAGGGGCAAATAGCACATGTGGTTAAAATAATGTCTCTCTCGGGCGTGTAAACATATGTAGAGAGGCTAGTATATGATAGGGGTTTTTGAACTTTAATCCTTAAAGAAGATTAAACTTCAATAAAACCTGATGTTAGATTGGATATTGATTTTAGTCCTCTAATGTGTTCTTAAATCAAATTTATATTATATTTTTTATATAATTAATAGATATCTTATTTAATGTCATTACATTAAAATTAAAATTATTTATTATTATACACATTTTAATTCATTATATTTATTTTACTTCCTCTAATTAGTGTACCTAAACATCTGTATCACAATATATTTTACTAAATTAATGTACCAAAATATTTGTACCTAAATACATTATAGTGAATTAGTGGCACAAAATTGGGGAGCATGCATGTAAATTTATGTGGTGAAGTGAATGCGTGAAACAGGTAAAAAATCCAAGTACAAAACTGACATCCAAACAGAAAAAAAACCTTACTCGACTCAACACGCTGGACTCCATCGCGAAGCGTTTTTCCAACTCCCTCTTGCTATCAATCGTCACGTAAAACCAGAGAAGAAGTAGACGACCACTCCACTTCCAAATTCAAATTCGATCCCATACCAAGAGCAGATTACGTCATTCCATCCCCAGGTAAACCTACATACAGATATGTCAGCTTCTTTGTATTCACCTCAATTTGACTTCTTTACTGCGAATTTCAATTGCAGCCCGCCATTAGATTCTTGGGTTTCATTGGGTTTTAGCCACTAATCATTAGATCATGAAAATTGCTCAATAATTTCCAGGTTAATTACTTAATATACAATCTTCAAAGCATGTTTTAGAAAATAAGTGATTCCGATCATCAAACTACATTGTAAGATGAAAATGGATTCAGAGAAATAGAATGAATATGTATTGAGAGAAGTATCGTAGCTTAGAGTTCATTTGATAATGTATAACAAAACGATTTTTGAAGAATTATTTTGTAAAACAAAAATGACAAATAGAATTTTGCATTTTTACAATCAGAGAATGCTTCTGATAGTATAATCCAAGAATAATTTTTTAGAAAGATAATATTAGAAAAGTCTGGTCCAAATAATTGAAATAATAATCCTATTCGTATATAGTAATAATGATTTTGTAATATAAATTTTAAGATAGTGATAGTTGCAGTAACGAGGATGGTGGCACTGGTGAGGGTGAAACTGGTGAGGGTGAAACTGGTGGCAACGTGATGAAATTGTTTTAAACGCATCCGAGTTCTTTTCTTTTTTCACTTTATTTTATTATAGTTTTGGCAAAAAAATGCATTTGAGTCTTTGTTAATTTACAATATTATGCAGAGCTTGTCTACGTACTGAATTATTAACCAGCTGGCCTGAAAGAGACCGGAAAATAAAACAATATTTGAAAGTTGTAAAATTATCCGATCGTTTTGGTGATTAGGATTTTTTTCTTTAATTCACTGCGTTTTGGATCCAAATTCCTCCTTCTCTTTGTATAGTAGATTACTGTAGAACATATAGCATGTAATAAAAAAGTGTTACTAGACGTAAATGAGTGCATTATTGAGTTTTAGTTTAATTAATAGTACATGATATCATCTCAACTCTCAAGCCAAAAACCAAAAAGAAACAATTATTTTTTAGGGTTCACTATAATGTGGAGCCTTCCCTAAAAGCAGATGACTGAAAGCATTCTAAATTTCTTATTAAAAAGATCGCGTGAATTAAAATTAAGGATCCCCATTCACACCAAATGATTGAAATTTGATTAAAAGGATCAACATGCAAGTCATTAAAATAAGAGAATTATTATTAGCACTTTAAAAATTTAATTGCTCTCGAAACTTTTATATTTAAAAAAAATATATATTCTTATGATTAGTATACAATTAGATTTTTGGAGTGTTAGTTATATTTCTCTAAACAAAATAATGATAATACATTCCTCATTTACAATAAGGAGGAAAGTCCCTATTATCACTACCGTGACATTATTTCATGATACAAATATCATAATTGAAATGATATATTGACACATGCCGACCTAGATTGAGGCATGATGGTCGTCACGTGAGGATGATGTAGCCATGTGCACAATACGAAAGCAATATTAATATAAGGAATGCGAATAAACAAAAATAAAACCAACTAGAGCACTAGATAAGGTAAGGTGCAAGTGCGATATTAAGTGTGATTGCACAACCAGAGCAAAAGTAGCCTAAGTGCAGTCCAGTAGGACGAATATTAATTATACAACACCCAAATGTGATCCTACATTGGTGATAATTTGTCAGAACCTCTGTCAAATCCTCGTAAGCCACAAACAAGCACTCCTACCTAAAACCTGGAGGGGCGTAAAGCAGAAAGTGAGAGTGGGCAAAAACAAAGTTTTCCAAAACCATTTCAACAACAAAGATAGTAACCCCTCGCCATAAAACTTGTATAATTTCCCAGAAAATAGAATATATACATATCTCAAAACCATGCTCAGAAAAACGATATTCATAAGTATGTCATGCCAAATATCTCAAATAACTGAATAAGTAACTCAGGTGAAATAACTCATGAGAAATAACATATCAGCCAGATCCACCTAAAGTGGCCTGTATGGCTAAATCTATAGCTCAACAAGTATGCCTGCACACGAGTCGGAACCACCTATAGTGGTCTGTACGACAGGACTGGGTGTAAATAAATACGCTCTAGTGCTACGAACATGTGAAGACTGTGCAAATAATCGCGAGTCACCTACGAGTCGGAACCACCTATAGTGGTCTGTACGACAAGATTGTGCACCTAACTTGGATCCAAGGTGAGTGTATGGTGCGGGAGGTGAACATCACGTGAAGGATTGTGCCCTAACCACGGGCGAGAGCACTAACACCGGGGTGTAGGTTTATGAGCTCTCAACACATTTCACATAATCATCAATTCACATAAACAATCTACAACTCACCTGGTACTTACCTGAGCGTCCACAACGTCAAATCACATTTATGCATACCATACAAATTCATAGTCTAAGCATAAATCAATAGGCATGACATTTCAAAACATAATTTCATTTAAACACATTTTCTGGGAAATATACCAAGTATATAAGTATATACTAAAAACCAAAAACCTACTCACTGATATGTGGAAGGGTCGTAGCCCCCGAGTCTCGCTTGATTACACTCGTCCTTAGGATAGGTCTCACTTATATGTGAAACAACTATATAAACGTTATTTTAAAGCACATAACCAAAATTAGAAAATAACTTCTCATACATTGCTCAATTGGGGTGTTTGAATATACCAATGTGATATACTCAACCTCATAAACAACCCCATATTTTTAGAAAAAATTTTCGAGCACCCATGCGCCCTCACGCACTGGCCAAGGCACGGCCAGACTCGCGGCCATGCGCAGGCATGTGCCTGGCACACCAAACGGATTCCCTAACGGCGTTAGGGAATATACCGTTAAATTTAAGCATATACCGTTAAATATACCTGATGTCGTTAGGAATATTCCATCAACTTTGATGGATTATTCGCCTTCTTCTCCAGCGAGTCGCCAGATTCTGTCACCGTCCACCGTCTGTGCACCAGAAACTAGAAAAATTTCTAAACTTCATATCTTCTTCGTTTTTCATCTAAAACTCATGCAATTTGTACCAAAATGAAGCTTAGGATGAGAGGAGCAAAACCTTACCACTTTGGAGTCCTAACTTCAACGAAAAGTCGTAGGAAAATCCCTCGAAATTCCGGCTAAACCTGTAATCCTAGTAATGAGCTTATCCCGACGTCCAAATTTTACCAAAACTACTCCAAATCACTAAAGAAGTAGTAAATACCTTCTCGAGACTTAAAACCAAAGAAAAAATCGACGATCACACTTGACGCACTGTACCTCACGTTGGAGCTTCTGGTTTCTCGGGTTTCTGATGTTCTTCCTCCAAACAAATGGTATAGCTTTACTCCTGAGCTTGCAAGGAACTTGAAAATGATCTCCACGAACTTGATTTGTGAGATGGAGTTGGTTGGATGATGACCGTACGGGTTGTACAAAAAATGGAAGAAAATCCAAGAGGGAAAGAGAGAAAGAAGGTCAACGGGTATGTGTGTGTGTGTGTGTGTGTGTGTGTGGTCTAGATTTGGGCAACCAAACAAAAACAAAGAAAAACTTAGCCTATTTACACACACAACCACACAACGTTCAAAAGCAATATAGACATTTCACACGATTGATTAAATATTTCAGGACGGGCTATCATAACCTACCCCCTTAAGAAAATTTCATTCTCGAAATTTCACACAACCATTAATAACCATAAAATAAGCGTGGATACATTTCCTTCATACGCTCTTCTATCTCGCATGTGGCTTTCTCCACCGAGTGATTCCTCCACAAAACTTTCACTAAGCGCATGGTCTTATTCCTTAGAACCTTATCTTTCCAATCCAAAATCATCACTGGCTCCTCATCATAAGTCAAATATGGATTAATTTCCAATGGTTGAGGAGGTATCACATGTGACGGATCTGAAACATAATGATGAAGCATAAAGACATGAAACACATCGTGCACTTTAGACAACTTGAGAGGTAACTCAAGCCTATAAGTAACTTCACCGACTCACTCGGTGATCTGATACGGTCTGATGTACCTAGGGCTTAGCTTACCTTTCTTCCCGAACCGAACAACACCTCTCCATGGTGACAACTTTAGAAACACCCAATCTCCAATTTTATACACCCAATCAGTGGCATGCTTGTCTGCTAAACTTTTCTGATGATCCTGGGCCGCTTTCAGTTTAGACTTAATTACCTGAACATTTTGAGTAGTCTCATTCACAATCTCAAGGCCCACCAAAACTCTTTCACCAACCTCTGACCAACATAAAGATGTACGACAAGATTTGCCATAAAGTGCCTCAAAAGGTGACATACCAATGCTCGAATGGTAGCTATTATTATATTCAAACTCCATCAAATCTAACCGCTGATGCCAGTCGTGGCTAACTGCAATACCAAAGATCTTAGTATATCCTCTAGTGTATGAATAGTTCTCTCAGATTGTTTGTTTGTCTGGGGATGATATGTCGTACTATAAAGTAACCTCAAACCAAGAGCCTTCTGAAATGTAGTGAATCTAGGATCCCAATCCGAGATAATACTAACTAGAACTCCATGATACTTAACGATTTTCCATATAAGCAATTCAGCTAATCAGCTTAAAGAATATTTCTCCCTTACTGGAATAAAATGTGCTGACTTAGTAAGCTGATCAACTATCACCCAAATTCCATCATAACCATTTTGTGTACAAGGAAGCTTGTACACAAAGTCCATGGCAATGTTTTCCCATTTCCACTGTGGAATGGGAAGTGGATGCATCAATCCCAATGGCTTTTTCCTTTCAGCTTTGACCTGCTAACAAATGGCACACCTACTCACATACTCAGCAATTTCTCTTTTCATACTTGGCCAATAATAAAATGGTCAAATGGTATGATACATTTTAGTACCTCTAGGATGCACTGCATAAGTTGAACAATGTGCTTCATCCAAAATTTCTTTCTTTAATTCCGCATTGTTTGGCACGTACATTTTGTTCTCCTACATAAGCATGTTGTCAATCTCCCGAATTCTAAGATCTTTTTTTCCCTTGATTTCTTGCCTCAATTAACTCCTGGATTTCTTCATCATTCATTTGAGCCTCGAGTACTCGATCAATTAATATTGGCCTAACCTGAAAATTAGCAAGTAAGGCTTCCTCTCATTTTTCCACTCCTAACTTCACTCTAGTGGACCTCAAATCCACAAGAAGAGGAACATGACAAGCGTACAAAGCATTAATTCTCCCTTGAGGCTTCCTACTAAGTGCATCCGTCACCACATTTGCACGACCAGGGTGATACTCAATCATGCAATCATAGTCACTAAGCAATTCAATCCACCTTCGTTGTTGAAGATTAAGATCCCTTTGAGTGAAAAGATATTGAAGACTTTTATGATCCATAAAGATCTTACATTTTTCACCATAAAAATAATATCTCCAAATCTTCAAAGCAAAGACGATAGCTACTAACTCAAGATCATGAGTAAGATAATTCATCTCATAAGGCTTCAACTGTCGCGATGCATAAGCAATCACCCTACCATGCTGCATCAACACACATCCCAGACCATTCAAGGAAGCATCACTGTAGATCTCAAAATTACCACTATCATCTGGAAGTGCCAAAACAGGTGCATGAGTGAGACAATATTTCAACTGCTAAAAACTCTGCTCACAGTTATCATCCCATTCAAACTTAACATCTTTCCTAGTTAACCTCGTCAGCGGTAATGCAATAACTGAAAAATCCTTAACAAACCGTCTATAATAACCAGCTAGGCCAAGAAAACTTCGTACCTCAGTGACGGTCCGTGGTTGCTCCCAATTCTCAACAACTGCCACTTTTTGAGAATCCACCTGAATACCTTGAGCAGATATGATATGTCCCAGAAATGCCACTTGATCCAGCCAAAATTGGCATTTGCTAAACTTAGCATATAATTGGTGTTCCCTTAATCTCTTCAGCACCTACGTAAGATGTCGAACATCCTCTGATTTAGACTTAGAGTATACCAGAATATTGTCAATAAAGATAATAACAAACCTGTCCAAATATGGCTGGAATACTCGATTCATCAAATCCATAAAAGCTGCAGGTGTATTAGTTAACCCGAATGGCATCACAAGAAACTCATAATGACTATAACAAGTCCTGAAAGCTGTCTTAGGAACATCTTCTCTTTTCATCCTCAATTGATAGTAACCAGACCTCAAATCAATCCTAGAAAACACACAAGCGCCTCGAAGCTAATCAAATAAATCATCTATATGCGGCAATGGATAATAGTTTTTAATTGTTACCCGATTCAATTGCCTATAATCAATGTATAGCCTCAAAGTTCCGTCTTTCTTCCTTATAAATAAAATTGGAGCTCTTCAGGGTGAAGTACTAGGCTGAATAAAACCTTTATCAACTAATTCCTGCAACTGGATTTTTAATTCCCTTAATTCAGCAGGAGCCATTCGATAAGAAGTTAAAGATAAAGGATCTGTACCTGGAAGTAAATCAATAGTGAACTCCACATCTTGGTCTGGCGGCAATCCAGGTAAATCATCAGGAAAATGCTTGACTACTTGCACATCCTCCATATTGCTAGGAACATTATCATTCAGCACTACATGAGCCAAATATCCCTGACAACCTTTCTCTAACAACTTTTTAGCTTTTATGGCAGAAATAACACCATGCCTCACCCCACTACGCTCGCCCACAAAAGTAACCTCATATAATTCAAGACGATAAAAAATAATTGTTTTCCCGTAGCAATCTATATTGGCACGATTGTAATGCGACCAATCTGTGCCCAAAATCACATCAAAATCCACAATATCTAACGGGGCGAGATTAGCTGGCATAACTACATCTTCCACTAACACGGGACATTCTGGATATACGTAACTAACATAACATCTCTCTCTTCTAGGCATTGCAAACTCTAAATCATATCCAAGAGGTGTAGGATGAGGTTGTGTCAATTGAGCAAACATATGAGAAATAACAGAATGTGTAACACCACAATCAATTAATACTCTAGCAAAATGGCCAAGAATATTCAACATACCCATGATCAAATCAGGATTATTCTGAGCATCCTGCAATGTCATGTGGTGAATATGTCCCTGGGCTTGCTGTCGTCCTCCACGATCTCTGTTAGCTTGATTACTTCACCCCGGCACACCTCGCCCTTAACTTGGCTAACCAGATTGTCTCGATGATCCCGCACTACTGGAAGCAACCTCTATGTGCTGGGATTGTCCTCCAGGATACCATTGAGATCCACCAGCTGAATACGACGGATATAGCATATAACCTCCAGGATACTGAGGATAACAACTCTGCTAATACGGGTCATGTGGGTACTGATACTGCCCTGCAGAATAAAAAGCTACATCGCCCTGATAATGATAAGCACCTTCGTGACCCGTCTGACCATAACTACTAGATCCTTGAACTTGTTGGCTCGACAGTGGTGGTGGTAAGGAAGACTGTTGGGGCCTCTGCTAATTCTAAGGACAATACTTAGCCCTATGCCCCATTTGAACACAAGTATAGCATCCGCTACTGCCTCGCCTACGCTCCCCACCACAGTGCCGATTATTACACCTATGACAAAAAGGTGCACCCCACCAGAATCTCTTTGCCTCTGAGAATGAGGATCTCCAGAAAATCTACCATTTCTCATCTCACTAGTGGAACCCCAACTCCCACTTGAAGAATTGGAACTAGCTCAACATCTCTTAAAGTTCTGAGTCTTATGATGTCCCAAAGATAATTGACCTTTACCTTTATCATCTTTCTTCTGATTTCCATCTTTTTCTTCCTTCTCACTCTCACTTGGCATATTCTCTGAGTCTTCAATTTGTAGCAAAATATCATAAAACTCCTGGTAAGTAGCACATGAAGATGTGGTCACCATAGAACGCCACTTCTTTCGAGAACCCAACCTAAAATGACGGAGCATCTCAATCGAATTAGTAGCAACCTCTAGGTGATATCGAGATAAATCAGTAAACCTCCTGTGATACTTATTAGCTATCATCTTTCCATGCTTTAAGTGCGTGAATTCTTGCTTTTTGCGATCTATATATTCTGGAAGAATGAATATCTTCTGAAATAACTGCTTAAAAACTTCCCAACGGTAGCTTCCTCTGGTGATAACTGATAAGACTCCTGTCTTCACCAGGATGCAGGCTGCTCACCTAAAAACCAGGTAGTCATCTTAACCCACCTATCCTCCAGAAGATTTCCCTATCTATGCATCAAACAGAAAGTCTTCTCAAGATGATTAATCCATTTCTCTGTTCTTTTAGACCCTTCATTACCCATGAAATTACTCAACTTCAAATTATACACAGCCTTTAGAGAAGTCATTTGGGGAGGGCGAAATGAAAACTAAATGGCATTAGCTATAGCTTCCCCTAACTGAGCTATATTAAGGAAACCAGACTCAGCGAAAGGACGTGGCTCTTTACGAGGCAACATAATTCTGACAGAAGACACCAAAATAATTAGAACATTCACAAGATATGCAGGACTACCAAACCTTGGCTCACCCCGACCTAGATCGAGGCATGCTGGCCGTAACGTGAGGGTGACGTAGCCATGTGCATAGTTTGGAAGCAATATTAATATAAGGAATGCGAATAAACAAAAACCAAACCAACTAGAGCACTAGATAAGGTAAGGTGTAAGTGCGATATTAAGTGTGATTGCACAACCAGAACATAAGTAGCCTAAGTATAGTTCAGCATGACGAATATTAATTATACAACATCCAAAGGTGATCCTACACTGGTGATAATCTATCAGAACCTCCGTCAAATCCTCGTAAGCCACCAACAAGCACTCCTACCTAAAACCAAGAAGGGTGCAAAACAGAAAGTGTTAGTGGGCAAAAACAAAGTTTTCCAAAACCATTTCAACATCAAAGATAGTAACCCCTCGTTGTAAAACCTGTATAATTTCCCAGAAAATAGAATATATGCATATCTCAAAACCATGCTCAAAAAACGATATTCAAAAGAATGCCATGCCAAATATCTCAAATAACTGAATAAGTAACTCAAGTGAAATAACTCATGAGAAATAACATATCAGCCGGATCCACCTAAAGTGGCCTGTACGGCTGAATCTATAGCTCAACAAGTATGCATGCACACGAGTTGGAACCACCTATAGTGGTCTGTAGGACAGAACAAGGTGTAAATAAATACGCTATAGTACTACGATCACGTGAAGACTGTGCGAATAATCGAGGGTCACCTACGAGTCAGAACCACCTATAGTGGTATGTACGACAGGACTGTGCACCTAACTTGGATCTAAGGTGAGCGTATGGTGCGAGAGGTGAACATCATGTGAAGGACTGTGCCCTAAACATCGACGGGAGAACTAACACCAGGGTGCAGGTTTATGCCCTAAACATCGACGGGAGAACTAACACCAGGGTGCAGGTTCATGTGAAGGACTATACCATTAAATATACCAAACGCTGTTAGGAATATTCCGTCAACTTTGACGGAATACTAGCCTTCTTCTTCGGCGAGTCCCCAGATTCCGTCATCATCCGCCATCTGTGTCATCAGAAATTGGAAAATTTTCTAAACTTCATATTTTCTTCGTTTTTCATCCAAAACTCATGAAATTTGTACCAAAATGAAGCTCGGGTGAGAGGAACAAAACCTTACCACTTTGGAGTCCTAACTTCAACGAAAAGTCATTGGAAAATCCCTCGAAATTCCAGCTAAACCTGTAATCCCACTAATGAGCTTATCTCGACATCCAAATTTAACCAAAACTACTCCAAATCACTAAAGAAGTAGTGTAAATACCTTATCGAGACTTAAAACCAAAGAAAACCTTGACGATCACACTTGACGCACTATACCTTACACCTGAACTTCTGGTTTTTTAGGTTTCTGAGGTTTTTCCTCCAAACAAATGGTATAGCTCTACTTCTGAGCTTGCAAGGAACTCGAAAATGATCTCCACGAACTCGATCTGTGAGAGATGGAGTTGGTTGGATGATGATCGTATGGGTTGTACGGAAAATGGAAGAAAATCCGACAGGGAAGAAGGGAGAGAGGGTCAATGGGTGTGTACACGTGTGTGTGGTCGAGATTTGGGCAACCAAACAAAAACAAAGAAAAACTTAGCCCATTTACACACACAACCACACAACGTTTAAGGGCAGTATAGACATTTCACACCATCGATTAAATATTTCGGGAAGGGCTGTCACATATATTCTCTTATCATCTTTTCTAAATATTATCTGTAAAAAAAATTTTGGAGATCGTTTTGTCTGTTGTAGTCCTATTAGATTAGGAATGTGATTTTGTAAATCCTAGTGAATATAGGAATATCTCTTATATTCCTATTAGGAGTTGATTACCCATTAAGAGTTGTAATCCTAAAAGGGTATAGGGATTTTACCTATCCTACTATTATAAATAAAGGCACAATGGGGAGAAATAGAACACACCTCACAATTACACAGCTCTCTCTTCTCTCTTTATGCCGCACCTTCCCTCTCTCTATGGCCTCCATAATTGTTCAGTAAATTATGCGTACAACATGTTATCAGCATGCTCTTGACGCTGCGCTAAACAGAGTTTGTTCTTAAATCAGGGTAGTATTACGTTTTAATCATTCTTTTTATGATTAATTTATTATTTTATTAAATTGATCTACATGCTATTGATTCAACTTATTTTTTTTGTGTTGAACGTGATACAACGCATTGGAGATGAAATTATGGCTTTCCAAGAAGGATCTTCAACAAATTCAAAGGTTTTTGTTGTTTTCTGTCAATTATGTACGCTTAAAATAAAGGAAGATATTTGAAATGACCATGAAGTATGAAAACATTCTCCATGATGCATGAACCCCCTACATTTATATTTACCTTCCGATATATATATATATATATTGTATTTGTTCATATATTTGTTAATATATATATATATATATATATATATATATATATATATATTTGTTTCATTCATTACACAATTAAATTGCTATGTGGAATTGTGAATCAAAGCATATTCATAAGCAAATTTAGGGTTTGTAAAACCCTAACAATTTTGATAAAAAAGGATATTGGGACTTTGCGGCACCACCGCCATGGCACCACCACAAAGACCACCATGCTGGCATGAAGCCCAGTCGTGTGGGAACCCTCATTGACACGACGTCGTTTGACATCTCGAACCTTTGCCGAAGCTTTTAGGCTTCGCTGCATAATGTGGACAACCAGGCCGTGTGCCTGGTTTGGTTTCCTTACCACGAGCCTGCATCCCCGACCCACACAAGCATATGCTGGGCTAGTCCCCTTTCACCTCGGCCTACGCCAACAGTTTGCTATTGGGCTTTGCCACTACCACGGCCCGTGCCTCAATCAGCCAGCCCACGGGGTTAGGCTTAGTCCTCACACGCACAAACTCGTAGGCCAACACTTCGCTAGGCCTGACTCGTGCCCTCCTTTGGCCCAAACTAGAAACCCAGCTGCAGCTGAGGTTTCCTTCGCACCCGTAGGCCTCTGGGCCTACCCCTGCGTTATGGCCTTAGTTGCTGGGCTCTTGTCACTCAGCCCGTGGCCTGAAGCCACCCCATAGGCTACTATTGCAGCCACACCTGTGCCCAATGCTCACGACACCCAGCCTAATTTTGAGCTGTGGTATTTTCGACCCAATGCTATTATTTTAGCATTATTTTTGCTTCTATGATCTACCCCGTTTGTTCTCAATCTATGAATCCAAAATTATTGACTTGAAGATCACTTTTGGACATTAACGATTCAATAATTTATTTTTATACTTTGAATCGTTGACATACTTTCGTAGTAACGAAGTTCTCACACTTGAGTTCTCGAAGAAACTCAAATCCACTACACTTAAATCAGCATATTGCATTATGTGTTCTTGCATGAACCACTCTTTTATGAACTAAACATTCATCAACTAAATTAAACATGTAGTTTCAAATTTAGTGCCTTTGAAACCCGAAGTTTTCATAAAACAATACACCCATGAAAACCCGACGTTTTTCATGAAAACCATGTCTTAGAACTCGAATGTTTTAACTTTGATGCTTATGGATGATTCATTCCCATAACACTAATCATATTATTGTTCCCTCCAAATTAGTGGATTGTTGAACTGTCACAAGTTCGGTTTCCCTTATTTGGACGTTTCTAATATAAACCACTTTATGTGGGGTACAAGACATTGCCTGAAGCAAACCATGATTACGTCCATGAATGAGTACGATTCTAAAGTTTATAAATCTGATAAAATTTTGACTAAGAGAATATTTTTCTCGTCCTTCCATGTTTCTAACTTGCCCTTGAAGCAGCAGTGTAGAAAGCGGAAGTTTACCAAATTCTCGGATCTGATTACTACCACAAACGTGAGAGAAAGGTATATACCCAGTTTGGTTGGAGTCTACCGAATAGTATAAACTCAGTTCTGCTGGAGTCTATCGAATGGCTCTACCCAATTCGGTCAAAGCCTATCAAATGGTGATGCACTGCTTCGGTAGGGATACACCGAATGGCATACTTTCTCATAATCCAATTTTGAGTTTGTTTTTACAACATGTGGTAGAATCAGGGCCTGCCAAGGTGTGGCATCATGCCCGAAGCATGATCCTTGGTACCTAAGACCTAAAACTTCAAGAATAAGGGATAGTATTACCAAACCTTAACCATGCAGAATCTACTTCTGTCTCAATTGAATAGATCATTGGTTATGCACCAGTTCGTACCCCTACCAATGTTGTTGAGGAGTACCATTCTCGTAGCCAATCTGTGAGACTAATTTTGCTCCACCAAACATCGTTGAAAGAGAAGAATTTTGACATGGATGACCTTGTTGGTCGAGTCTCCTTAGTAAACCATTTACTTTGTGAACATTTTTTCATGTTCTTGGATTCACATTTGGTGATTGTTTTACTTATGGATAATCTTATTGATATTGTCCTCGAATATGAGTTAATTGAATCATGTTTCTTAATACATGTGACCCAATTCAATTAAACACATGATTAGGTAGGAATGTGGGAAAGTTAGTTGTCTGGATGCATGCGATACTACGTACACTAACTTTACACCTAAATCACATCTCTAACAACGACTTCAAGTCTATCCAACCCGATTAAGAGCATTGGCACACTCCTCATTGTATGAATGGTATTGAATTACCATTTAAGGGACCTTAAATTATCCCTGTCATTGAGTTTTTAAGGATATTCGAGAGAACAATGATCATCAATGAAACCATTGAAGAAAAAAAGGTGAAATCTCTTTGCACCACCTCCAAAAATGAGCCTAAAGCTTTGATTTGGGGCCAATAGGTTATCTCCTAGCTGAAATATCTTTGCACATGTGGCCGGCCTAGAGTCGGGTGATTTGAGCAGTTTACTTGTTTTGGCATAACCTTTTGGGACACTTACGTCTAACAATGATGCTATGACGCATCTCCTTACATGAAGTAAAGATCTTGTGCCTATAAGCACACTTTGCCAAAACTTGCTTGTTTTAGAAAATTTGATTTCTAAATCACCCCTAGCAAAGATACTAAATGACTGTCTTTTCACAGTGGATTCAAGAGAATATATGTGGACTAATCTAACCAAAATGCAGACCATATAAATACTTATGGTTTTGGTTGATGAATCGACAAACTGGTCACATATTTGTCTACACACATTGCTGCTAAACCTCCTGGCCGATTAAGGGCTCACCACCATACTTATCCCTTAAAGTCCGGGAGATTGGATAATGCCGGAGAGTTTATATCGACGATTTCCGATAAAGTATTGCATGTATTTTGGGTTTATAATTGAACATTGAATTCCCATGTTCACCCCAAATAGCCTCGCCTAGTGATCATAAAGCGCAATTTAAATGATCGCTCGAATTTTGGTAAACGTACCAAGTTTTTCGATTTCTGCCTAGGGTTATGCAATCTTGTACGCAATTATGTTAGTCCTCCTTGAGGTCTATTGCCACCCAACCATTTTGATGTTACAATTGGTTACTGGGTACAAACCTGATGTTTTCGTATTTACACATTTGGGTGTGCATTCCATGTACCAAGTTGCACCACTGCAATGTACCAATATAGGTCCTCAAAAAAGATGTGAATCTTTGTTGATTATGATTGTCCTTCACATTAGCTCTCTTCGAGCCCTTGTACGCGATCTCTTTATAGCTTATTAGCAGGTTGTCACTTTAATGAGATAGTCTTCCCACCGTTAGGGGGAGATAAGAACGTCAACGTTCTTGGAGAACGGCACAAATTTATGTGGAAGTTGCCCATTATGTCTCATCTTGATCCCTATACCGCACAAGTGTGATAAATTCTAGCTTTCAGAATGTGGCTCTAGACGCATTCCTCTGATCTAGCTAAAGTGACGAGATCATATACCAGCTGCAAACATATCTGCAAGGATAGACGTACTTAACAGACGTCTAGTCAACATCCCTGGAGGGTATGCTGCCCTGTTGGACGGTCCAGTACACCGACGGATAGCCAATCAATCTGTCTTGGCCTAGAGCACGACAGATCATTTGATTCGTAAGATTCACTTCCCTAGAAGGGGAAGACACGACACAACAATGAATCCATACTTAAACGCTGTCTTAAATCATTTCCACCTCATGAGATTAATCCAAATTACTCCCGAGACTTGAAGTTCTTGGTCCAGTATACTAGTTTGGATGAGCTAAATGGAATGGAAATGAGATTACCATCGATGTTGTTTTCACTTATATGGTAGTTACCGACATAAATGAAAAACGACGATATTGAATTGTGTTCCGTTAATTAAGTTACAACGTATAACTGATTGGACAACCGAAATTACAATCCGGGTCAAATTCCTTACCAAAGTGTGTTTTGGACCCATCGTTCCTACACTGCCCAAGGTAACCCTGTTGTGTTACAAGTGGGAAATGAAGCGTTACGAGATGAATGACATAGTGCAATATGATGCACGTCTTACGGCGCAAGGTTTTTCTCAAACGTCATGTGATTAATAGCAACATTATGAAATGTGGTTAGTGTTTTCTCCATAGGGATATAGATATGGAGATTTACATGTAAGTTCCCGAAGAATTACATGGACTGGTTCAAATAGTTCCAAACCACGGAACACCTTTTTAACTTGTTTGAGGCGTTCACTTACAATTCAATAGATGTGGTATACCTGTTTAAGTGATTATTTGATCATTCAAGGATATGAATTATGCCCTTGCGTGTTAAACTATGAAGTCTTATTTTGAATTACTAGAGTTACAGTTTATGTCGTTAACATGAATCTCACTAAGACTATAAAAGAGCTTGAGAAAACTGCCTCGTACTTGAAGACAGAATTTGAGATGAAGGATCTTAGGAAAACTTATTTATGCCTTGACCTGAAGTTGAAGCATTGTTTTGATGATATTTTGGTCTACCAATCGAACTACACCCCGAATGTGTTACACTTTGAGTATACCTATGATCGTCATACGTTATATGTAAATGAGACCCTTGAAGAGGTTATGGAATCTAAAATTTCATATCTAAGTTCAACTTTGCACTTCGTTGTACTTAGCTCATTGTATTAGACAGGACATCTCCTTTGCTGTTGGGATGCAGCACCGCACCTACATTCAACCACTAAATTAGTGTTAAAGACGTACCCTGAAAGTATTATGAGGGAAAATCCCATTACATCTCGAGCGGATCCAACCCCCCTCCCTGGATCCTTAGAATGATGCTTGCCTTGTTTGTTATGTTGACGTAGGTTACTTATCAAACCCGCACAAGGCAAAATCCCCAAATGGTTATGTCTTTACTGTTAGGGATATCACTATATCTTGGAGGTCCACGATATGATCTTAGTTGCAAAATCTTTGAATCGTTCCAAGACTCACCTCACTTCATTACATCACAAGTGAGACATGGGTAGAAGTTCTTGTTGAGCATATTCGAAGTACTTGTTGTTTTCATCTATCGTTGAGTCCCAACAACGATCCATGAAGATTACGTCGTATGTATCCACCAAACCAAGACATGATACATCAACGAAGTCAACGCCAAGACA
Organism: Malus sylvestris; assembly: GCF_916048215.2. Classification (NCBI taxonomy): domain Eukaryota; kingdom Viridiplantae; phylum Streptophyta; class Magnoliopsida; order Rosales; family Rosaceae; genus Malus; species Malus sylvestris. The sequence continues at coordinate 8,235,581 of NC_062273.1, forward strand.
TCTTGCGTCCACATCTACATTAGCAAAGCGTCAGGAGATTAAAGTCATGTAAGCTGATCCTAGACAACCTTATCGACCTTTACACAACATCACTGTCAAAGTCAACCTTCCAAAAGCTTGTTCGAGGAATTGGTATGCCTAACTATAATATCCAATGCTTGTAGTTCTCATTTGGAAGTTATGTCAAACTTGGGGGAGTATCCGGAAGCATACTCACTTGATCTTAATGTACTCTTTTTCCATATAATTAGGAGCATTTTTCCCACTGGGCTTTTGATACCTAACTAGGTTTTAAGGAGGCACCCATCCTGGGCTGATCATACCCTTGTGAGCTATTTTACTTGCATCCAAAAGACGTATAGTTTTGACTTACTGCAACTTTTCACTTTTCTCCTTAGACTATGAGTTTTTCTCCCACCTTGGGTTTTACCATAGCGAGGTTTTGTGAGTTTTACTTTTTATGCATTCATCCATTGATCTGAGATTCACATTTTCTCATTGTGCTGACGACTTCATCAACTGTGCTTACTTCATCATTGAAGACCTGATGCACCATTTACTTGGGTATTTACACACTCAAGAGAGAGTGTTGCAGTCCTATTAGATTAGAAATGTGATGGTGTAAATCCTAGTGAATCTAGGAATATCTCTTATATTCCTATTAAGAGTTGATTACTTATTAAGAGTTGTAATCCTAAAAGGGTAAGGATTTTACCTATCCTACTACTATAAATAAAAGCACAATGAGGTGGAATAGAACACACCTCACAATTACACATCTCTCTTCTCTCTCTATGCCACACCCTCTCTCTCTATGGCCTCCATAATTATTCAGTAAATTATACCTACAACATTGTCATCTATTTTACATATATATATATATATATATATATTATTTTATGAGATGAAAATTTCTGCATTCACAACAACAAAAATAAAAGAATACAATCAGTCGTTGCAATTGTCTACAATATTAAACAGAGAAAAACAAAAAATAAAAGTTGTATTTGTTTAGCTTGTTTGGTTAGCCATCAGCCAGCAAGCTTAATGAAATTGTAAGTACCTTTTAAACAAACAAACTTATTTATATTTTTTTAAGAGTCAATTAGTTGGCTAATTAACTAAACTAAATTCAAGTTGTATCTAAGTTCTGTCATTAAACAGATTATTCTTGGGTCTGCGTTCCACCACATGGCAGCTTATATGGGTTTGTCTTTAGTAGCCCATCCTACCAAGTATTGAGTGGATTAACTTTTTAAATAATTTTCACCGTTAGATTTTTTATGGTCAAGTATTCAATTTTTAGAATTAATTTTTACTGTTTATTTTCCGGACTACAAAAGAAATATTGTATAAACTTGTTTCAAATTTTTGTCCTTCTTGTAGTGCCATGCATCATTTCACATTTATTTAATAACTTGTTTGATAACCCTTTTTCTTTTTTCTTTTTCTTTTTTTTTTTTACTTATGAAGGTGAAACACATGAAGGAGACGGTGGAAGAAGAAGATTTGATGAATGACTGTGAGAGAGATGTAGAAGAATTCTACAAGAAAATGTACACAAAATGAAAACTAAATTGGTCCCAGCCTTTGAAATATTTCAAATCACTATCTAACATTTTGAAAATTAGACATCAGTTAGATCATCAATATTACATGATATTAATTGATGAACTGGACAAATAATAAACTAAGTTTTTACTGTTATCTATTGAGCTTTGAACCCTCATATAAACTTTTTTTTTTTTTATTCAAGTACAACCTTTATTTTGCTTGTCTAAAAGGAGTTAATTTGGGAATTGGAGGTCTATAGAAAATGTGAAAGTGAAAGCATACTTTAATATCATTTTCATTAGTTGACAGTTGTCATCTTAATTAGTTTTGATCAGTAGTACATGGATTCATTTCATAGGTAGTTGTTGATTAAGCACTTCCAAACTATTAATTATGTCTTCTCCATAGTCATAAATATCGATAATATCGACGAAATAACGAGAATATTTCGAAACATATCCATGTACATATCGTACAAATATCGACAATATCGACGATAATATCGGAAAATATCGATGTCGATAATTTCGCTCACACTTCAGCAATATTTTGTCAAAATATCGGTGTAATATCGCTAAAATATAAAAAATATCGATGTAAAGGAAGGGAAAAAAAAAAGAAAAAGAAGAAAAAAAAGGGAAAAAAGGGAGGGAAAAAAAACACAAAGGGCATTTGAACCCCTCCCATTTTACTCCTCCAACACCGTAACCACCATATATCACTTATGTTTTAGTGATAATATGCTAAAATATTTATATTTATATGAGTGTCATGTTAACAATTACATGCAAAACTATTTTGGGGATTTATCATTTGATGAATACCCTTCACAATAAACTTACTCCACACATAGAGATGATGAAGATAGTGAAAATTTTGAACCTCATAGGAACTTTATGTGGTACTAAATCACTCATGTATCTTACCATGCAATGTATAAAGTGTAAAATATTGTAGTAAATCATTATATATAAATGATTATGGTGTGTTTAATCTTTTTTTCATTAATTACTACATATTTTCTACACTCACAGTGTTTGCCAGCTCGCTGTATAATCAACTTAAATCAGTTAAATCCATCATGTAATGCATTTCCTTCTATTTTTTTTATAAACTAATAGATAATTGACTAAATAAACATTCTCCAAAGTTTCAATAAAAATTTCCAAGTTTTTCTTACAATTTTCGTGGTTTTTATTCAATTTTTATCGATATCAATAATATCCCGATATTTCCATCGAAATTTCCATGTTTTTGGACTACCGATATTTCCAATATCATCGATATTTTATACCATGGTCTTCTCAAAGACTCGAGTTATGGTTGTTTAGAGATAATAACTAAATGGACATGGTGGTCCGAAACTCTATTGATTTCAAATCTCAGGAACCAAAGTGAAGAATTATGTAAATTTCAATGATCATTTTGGTTACAAAGCCTTATACAAGTGAAAAGAATAAAATAAAATTCCTAAGTTTTCTCCACTTGTATAATAACATATAACATACTGCTCTGATTCTGGTCATATTGAAAAATCTCTAGCTTTGTTAGTGCTTTATATCTCTAGCTTTGTTAGTGCTTTATCACATCATGTACGTCTTCATCAAAGCGAGCAAGTTGCTTAAGTAACTTATCATAGAGATTTGCTCTCGAAAAGCTCACAAACAGCCACAAAGTTGTACTTTTCCCACGCCGCAAGTTGTGTAAACTCATGTGTTACTTGCAAACTTACTGCATAGAAGATTTACTCCAGCAATTGACAATGTGCCCCCTCACGTACGTGATTGATTACTATTTTTTATAATATTGCATGACCATTGCATATATACATCAACAGTTGATAAAATAATAAAAGACTTGTCGGAGTTCACTATAAAATGCCAAATTACCATTTTGTCAAATCAAATTTAATCTTCATTTGTCGAAAGAGGTTATCAGTTCAAATCTCATATACGATAACGATTCAACAAAAAATAATAGAGAGTTGAAGCTTAGGTTGAGTTTGGCCAATAATTAATTTTCATACTTTTATTTTCCAATTTTATCTCTATTAAAAAATAAAAATAGTAACTTGTCTCTAGATTTATATCTACTTTCCTATCTTTACGAAAAATGGTAATAGGAAAATGTATTTCCCATTATCTAGAAAAGGTCATGAAAAATTATTTTCCATGAATTCATTTCCGCATATCAAAAGCACCCTTAAAGGCAATTCTTCGTTAGTAGGACCAATTCTGACTGGAAACTAATAAATACATAACTAAATATTTTGTATATTGGAGAATTTTTTCTGTATACTTTGGAACAATGTCATAGTACAATTCGACTCAAAGTATAGCAGGTGTAATAATATATTCTGAAAATGAGACATATCAATCATTTCATGCTCACTTATATTATAACACATGAAAAAAATATACCATGTAGCGAGTATTTTAGATATTCACAAAAATTCTTCGATGAGTCAATCACAATCACCCGAATGTATTACAACTTGAGTTAGAGTTGATCTACAAATATCTAACTTTAAGTTTTTAGAATTTTATTTTAATGTTAGTCGCGAGCATCTAATGGGAAAGAAATAATTCAAATTATGTTATGTCATACTTCTTAAAAAAGTACCAACTACCAAGCCAATGCAAAGTCAATCTATAATATGTAATGTCATCCAGTTCTAAGCACACAGCTACGGAATCCTTATTTGTCTCTCGACATTGGTTCACGCAGCCACTACCTCTACTTTATATTAAACTTAATTCTCAACGTGTAATTTTTTTCAGTTATCTAGACAGGATGCCTAATCCAACAATATTAAGGTTTCACTAAAATAAAATAAAAACGACTGCAAATAATTGACTACATTAATATATAACATGTTGCATTATTCTACATATTTATTATTAATTAATTATTCCATGGACGAGACCGCAAATAGAAAGCACCACCACTAAATCAGTAGAAGATCATATATATGGAACATGAACTATTGTCAATGAAATAAAAATGTATGTACATTTTTGTTTATGTATCCTTATTTTATCGTGACAATATATACCATGTAAGTTGTTCGCATGAATTAGTCTTCATTTATTGACAGCACGTACCCTTTTTGTTCTTATTCCCCTCTCTCTCAATCTTTCTCTCTCCTGTAGTTGAAGCTATATATGAGAAGAAACATCTTCTCAATCAACACACACCAAGTTCATATCTCTCTCTCTCTCTCTCTCTCTCTCTCTCTCTCTCTCTCTCTCTCCCTCCCTCTCTCTCTAAGCTGTTATTTGAGTAAGGAACAATATGGTATACTATAAGAGATACCAGCAAAGGAAAAAAGGGGAAGAGGATGAAGAGTGTCAGAGCATTCTAATGGAGTTTTCAAACTCTGGTTTCTACAAAAGAACAAGGCCCAAGCTCCTCACTTTCGTCTTCCTCTCTCTCCTTTCTTGCAGCTTCATATTAGCCCCTCATCTTTTCTACCTTAACACCACTTTCTCTCTATTACGTAAGTTTTTCTCTTTGCTTTCCCATTTTGATGTTTCTTTTTGCATCTTTAAGTTTTTCTTGTATGCTGAGATTATTAGTACCCCATATGTAAACCCTAGCTTATATAGTATCGCAATTGGGTCTCCCCATTTATATGCAATTCATTTTGAGTAGGGTGTTCTTACTCTTTTATGGTATCAGAACCAAGCTATTCACGTGTCAGGCCCAATAATTTATTAGAAGAGCGTTTTTACATGGCCTAATCCCCCCTCTTTCCGTCTTCAAGTACCCTTTTAAGATGTAGCCATAGAAAATGATTTGATTTCCAGGTTGCCTTTGAAAACTTCTGCAGTTTTTCTGAGAGTTATCTCACATTGGGAAAGTAATAGATAGACTCTATATCTATTGCTAATTGATTTTAAGTTGAATCCTCTAGTTTTTATTTTCCGCTATATTCACGAATAAATATGTACCCTTTGCTTTTGTAGGCCTTGGTGCTCATGATATGGTTGTATACGCTCCCTTGGGTTCTTCAATCGCCAACGGTACGTAGAGCTCTCTGCTAATCTATGGCTTCTATTAGGATCGATTGTTTGTGTTTTTAAATTGTTAACAAATACCTTGCAAAGTTTTATTAATTAAACAGTATTACTATCTGTACTATGTAGTGTACTGCTAAAGGGTTGATTTTTTATTGTAAGTAACAATTATACTCAAGTTGATACTGAAAAAGAGATAAAATAACGAGTGTTATTGCTAATCACTAATAACAACTCCTAATAAAATAACGTAAAAATATAATATGAAACAATTTTGATAATATTGATAAAATTTAAATTCTCTGATTTTTAATCTGCTATCTCTCTCTTTCCTTGTAATTTTATTGTAAGGGTGGAACTCATACGGGGGTGAATGGTCAATCGAACCCAAACCCTACATTCTAATTATTATAATTAGTGAATTTATAGTTAATTCAGCTCCAGTTGAACCGCCACAAGTTGATATGATCCAGTTGCTCCATTGATTATCGGGGTTGAAGTCAAACGAATGGAGCCTGCAAGTTGAGCATGCCAGTTGAACCCGCAGCCAGTTAAAAAACGGTGTTCACCTCATAAAATATGTAATATTAAGTAAAGTAAATGAAAAATAAAATAAAATAAGGACGTTGGATTTATTAAAAAAAAAAGATATCCAGCCATCAATATTGTGTATAAATAGAATCACTCTTAAAATTTAATTCATGCATTTCTTTGGATTCACCCTCTAAATTAGATTTTAGCATCATGATTTATAATATTAGTTTTGTAAATAAAATGACTTGAAATTAGGTGTGCTTTTAGGTTTTGGGGTTGATTATTTCAGGCTTTAACAAAGTAAGTTTGTGCATGGTTGATTATTTTAGAATGAGTGCTAGGGTTTCATGGTGGTTTGGTTTTAGGGTTTACGAATATTTTTTTCTTTGAGTTGTGGTAGAGCTTCTAACTTAGGATTTGCTTGGGTCTCGAGTTTGGGCGGAGCACAAAATTCGGGGCTAAATCCTAAGGACATGTTTGGTAGGTTGATTAGGATAGGTTGTGACCAATTAAAATGTACTTAAGTCCAATTTCTTGTTTGTTGTGTCAAAATGTGAGATGAATATGATTGTACATGATTGATTATGAATCCACAATACAAATTTTGTCTTACAAGTCCTTGCTAATCCAATTTTATTCCTACGCCCAATCTCATCTAGTTCACCAAACGAGTCCTAAGTCATAAGCAATTATCTTGATACAAAATATTTTCAAGTTGAAAATGATAGTAAAAAATAATTTAAAAATGAGTAAAACTAATAATCATACTAAAGTTCAATAATTTTTTTAATTATGATAAATTACAGACTACAACAAAGATAGTTTTAGTTCACAGAATTACTGAACAGAAACTACAATGCATTGTTTAATACAGACTGACCTATCCCAAAATATCAAAAATATGAGAAAGTAATTGCCATTTGTAATGACATTAATTAGTATGTAAAACTTGCTTGACTTAGGTGTGTATTAGTGTACTTGCTTATTTTCTCACGTGACTATTCTACCTTTTCTTCTATCTGCAATTACTTTCACTAACTATATATGTTGCGGGTGCAGGAACTATACTTTGTGATAGGAGCAATTTTCGATCAGATGTTTGTATCCTGAAAGGAAATGTAAGAACACACTCCGGATCCTCTTCCATCTTTGTCTACAGGTCCAGAGATAAAAGTAATTTCACATTCTATCTTTCGAGCATCGTCGAGGAAAATGAAGAGGAAAACGGGGAATGGCTTCAACACGAAAAGATCAAACCGTATACTCGGAAATGGGAACCAAGTACCATGGCCACCGTCACTGAATTAGACCTCATTGCAAAGAAAGACGATACTCTAGGGATGCAACATCAGTGTGACGTCCAACATGATGTTCCGGCGGTGTTCTTCTCAACGGCTGGCTATACTGGCAATGCTTATCATGAGTTCAACGACGGGATTATACCACTGTACATTACTTCTCAAGAACTGAGAAAGAAGGTTGTGTTTGTCATTCTTGATTTTCATGACTGGTGGCTTATGAAGTACGGAGACATTCTTTCACAACTATCAGACTATCCAGTAATAGATTTCAGTGCAGATACGAGAACCCATTGCTTTCCTGAAGCCATTGTCGGTTTGAGAATTCACGACGAGCTCACTGTGGATCCTTCGCTGATGGAGGGACATAGGAGCATTTTCGACTTTCAATATCTTCTAGACAGGGCGTACAGGCCTCGAATTATAGGTCTAATTAATGAACAAGAAGCAGAAGAGAAGCTTTCTGTTTCTGTGTCTCCAGCATCGGTAGGATCTTTAAAAATCAAGAAAAAACTACATGAAGCACATCAATTAGAGAGGCCTAAACTGGTGATCGTATCTAGAAACGGATCAAGAGCAATAACCAATGAGGACTTGTTGGTGGAAATGGCTGAGCAAATTGGGTTTGAAGTTGAAGTTCTGAGGCCTGATTCGAGGACCGAGTTGGCAAAGATTTATTGGGTTCTTAATTCGAGTGATGTCGTGATAGGGGTTCACGGTGCCGCCATGACACATTTTCTGTTCATGAGACCTGGCTCTGTGTTGATCCAAGTGATTCCTCTTGGAACTAGTTGGGCAGCAGAGGCATACTTTGGGGAACCTGCAAGAAAGCTTGATTTAAACTACATTGGCTACAAAATTCTTCCCACAGAGAGCTCGTTGTACGACAAGTATGGCAAAGATGATCCTGTTCTTAAAAATCCAGCTAGTGTAACCAAAAAAGGTTGGCAACACACAAAGGAGATTTACCTTGAAGGTCAAACTGTGAGACTACACCTCACAAGATTTAAGAAGCAGTTGCTTGGTGCTTATGACTACACCACTGAAAGAATGACTGAGCATTTCGAACAACAATAAACTAGCGTCATTCATTTTGTAAGTTGTAGATTCATACATATGTGGTAAAAATTGGTGAACATGTATAACGTCGAGACATTAAGGATTGAAGAAGGTACCTTAAAAAAATTTGTATATACCATGAAGTTTGAGGCAACTCTTCATTCTTGTGAATAAATATTTCTTCTGCCTTTGTTATTTATTTATACTGTATTTAAGAGAACCCCCAGCTCTTCAAGGGCTGCAAGGCAATTTCCTCTCCACTGCTCACTGGTGTAAGGCCCTAACTATATGATCGATAAATACTATGTTTCCTCCATATCCCCCGAACGTCCCTCCCTCCATCAAATGATGACCTCTTAGGGAATAATGTTTGGCTACTTAATGATGAGTAGGAACTCTTACTCAAAATTCTTCGTGTTGAAATTACAAAGCAGTGTGCTTATGATTAGGATCATTCATATTATGAATCACTTTGTAAAGATCATTTGTGCAAAAAATGAATTAAAACTTAGGTCGATTAGTTAGTCTATTGTAAAAAATACATAGATGGTCCGTAACACTAGCGGAGCCAGAAATCTAGACTAGGAGGCGCCTTTAAGCCATACAAAAGAAATTAGACAAAATAATTGCCGCAAATGGAGTAGCCCAACACTTGCTGGCCCAAGACCAGCTTGAGCCTAACACACTTTAAGCCCAGCGCAAGCCCAATGCACCCTCGGCCCAAGGCCAAGCAGGCCAGACTGCATCGCGCCCACGTGCCTTGCACGTGGCTTGGCCCATTTCCACAGCCTAACCCACTCTCACAGTCCACCTAGAGATCACGATTGGTCCAAGACCAGCTCAACCATCTCGGCTTTAGATTTTGGATCGACAATTGAACCGGGGGTATTTACGCCCTAATTTTTTTGCAGATTTGACATATCTTGGCTCAACTTTTACACCCAAAGTCTACTACACTTCTACCACCCATGGAGAAACGTACCATCTAAGCTCTTCCATCCTGCATGGCAAAGAACACTTGTCTTAACAAGTCATATAATTGACGAGTGCTCTCGTGCATCAGACTACCTTGGTGAATAAGTTTTTTCAGCGTACCGAGATGCGGCATGCCCTAGACAAGGTGTCTCGAAGCAGGACAAGGACAAACAACGATCATCTCCAGCAGCGTCCCAGAAGCAACCTCTTGACCAGCCACGAACCGAGCATTCTAGCAATGTACACTTTTACTTAGGCCCCTAGGATAATGTATACTCTAGTCTTAGTGCACTCTAGGTTAGGTCTATGAACAAGCATACATTCACGATTGGGGCCACACTCCGATAATCAACATGGACAGCCTTCTAAGCTAAGTGTTCATTTGCAGCTAGGTTCACAAGAAGCATAATCCATCTCACATCGGAGTAGGCAACATAGTGGACGGTGAGAAGTAATCGCTCAATCCGGCTCCAGTTCAACCGGCAGCCTGCGAGTAACTCGCTCGCTTGCTAGAAACGTACCACATGCACTGTAGCTGCGACATAGACGAGCCGAGCACAGGGAATAACAGCCTAGATTAACAGGTGGCAACCAGAAACTCTGCTGCCTCAATAGAGACATATTCAAGAAGAAGTTGAGAGGCTCCTGACTGAATGATTTCACGATTTCCAACGCGACAAAGTTACTGACGAGGCGCTTTGGCAAGACATGGCTAACATAAGCAGGTCACCTTTAATTGACAAGTTCAAGCAAATGGAACCATCCCACATACATCCTTGGATACAAAGATTACTTTTGTTATGAGAAATGTAGCAACTTAGCCTAATGGCACACCAGGGGCAAGTTTCGTTCTCATCACTCTAGAAGATTCAATACTGGAGTAACACATCGCCAATAGCCAAGCACCGCAGACCTAGTGGTCCAATTTCTTCTGCTGCACATAACCTGGTCCAAGCTAGCCCTAGCTTTGGGCTCACAGTCACGCTTACCTGCTTTGCGACTCACAACCGTGCCTATCTTGTACCACATCTCCTAGCTGTGTCGAAACATGCTGCGAGGCTCCTAGACGCCCTCGATCTATCACCACGGTTCTAAGCTGTGCCAATCTTACCTTGCCGTTCCTCACTAAGTTGACTTTCGCTCCATAACTCCCAACTAAGCCTCAGAAGAGTACATGACAAAACATCTAAAGATAACGCAATACTAGGAGAACGTCTGGGAGCAGTTCACTGCGTTCCCAACTTACACCCCTACGCGGGTTCCATAAGCAATTTAAAGTCTTAAGCAGATCGTCGAACAAGACGTCACATGCTGAAGATTATTTTAATTGTTCAACAGTCCATATTTCCTCAATTGCACTCACAACAACAACTTTCATGCTCTCCAGTGCGAGAGGGTAAACTAATTCCTTGACACCCATCTAGGTAAGCTTTCCAGTGCGAGAGGATAAACTAATTGCTCTCCAGTGCGAAGGGGTTAGTTATTACCCAGACACTCATCTGGGTAAACTTTCTAGTGCGAGGAGGTAAACTAATTGCTCTCCAGTGCGAGAAGGTAAATTAATTTCCCGACACCTATCTGGGTATGTTATCCAGTGCGAGAGGGTAAACTAATTATCTGACACCCATCTGGGTAAGATTTCCAATGCAAGATGGTAAACTAATTCTTCGACACTAATCTGGGTATGCTCTCCAGTGCGAGATGATAAACTAATTCTCCGACACCCATCTAGGTTCATTCTTCAACGGAATGGGGCAAACTGCCCATAAATTTCCACACAACTACTCATTTTGATGTGATTAGTTAATGATTTTCATATTCCACATATCTTTATCATGTTGTGATGCAGGCCATACAGCTCAAATGATTGAATACTCGAAAATCAGCTAAGTAGCAAATGGTTAAGGGCAGCAGCCAACGAAGAACTCAACAACTTGAAACCAAAAAGCCAAAACTCATGGCCATAGTGACTATGTGGGATCGTCAACTTTTTTCGAAGCAACGTGCCCAACCGACGGTTCTATGGCTAAAAGTTTTGCAAAACACTTCAAGCAAGCAAAGTTTCAAGAAAAACGAAGATGAAGTAGAGTGAAGAAAGCAATTTATTAAATTTCTAGCAAATTGATAAACTTATAGGAAGGTCGCCAAAATCCGACATAAGCTAAATAGAGCAAATTACTCATTAAGCAGCTTGGATGACCTTGGGCTCTCTAGCAGCTATCTTGCCCTCAGCAGCTACTTCGCACTCAGTAGTTTGCTTATCGAACACTTCATCTTTAGCGGCTCTGATCTTGGCAGCTCAATCCTCGGTTTCTCTATTTGTGGTAGCTGAAAAATCAAACTCAAGCAGTTTCCTCCTTCTTGGCAAGTAGTACAAAAGTGGTTGCAGCAGAAGGAGCATGTTTTGACGCCTTTGTAATAGCTGAATCCACTTTTCCAAGTGATGAACTTTCCTCCCCTACTTTTCATAGTGGTGAGTCTATCAGAAACCAATCCAGACTTAGCCACAGTTGGATACTTCACTCTATCTCCTGACCCAGACCTGGAAATAGCTCCATGTCAAGCTTTCCGGAAGCAGTCGAATGATTTTTTCTCAACTGAAAATCCAATAAGCAAGCTAACATACCAGCATTGCACCCTAATGCCTTAAAACGCGGCTGAGGCAGCACAGTTGCTTTTAGCTCCAACTAAGCCAAGCAGCCCAAATCATGGCCCATGCTATGCCACTTCCTCAGCCCATGCTGAGCCTGCCCTTGGCTCTAGCCATGCCAAACAGTCGAAGCCATAACACCTGCCACACCACCTCTTCTCCTCATGCCAAGCCGATTCTTGGCCCTTGCCAGCCGACGTGCTGCACCATCCCGACGGTTGCTTCACGGCATCACTACCCAAGAAAAAGACAAAGAAAGTTAAGTTTTTTCTTACCTTGGTGCGGTGCGGAGAAGACAAAGAAATCAACGGAACACAGTTCTTTACATGGATAGGGGAAAAAGAATGCTAGAGGAGGGGGAACAAATGTTCTCTAGCTTTTTCCCTTTCTTGTAGGGATAAATAATTACCATTTGAAGTTGATTTAATCCCCTACTTAAGGTAAGCTTAAATAGGCTTTGGTGGCAATTTATTTCCCTTTCCTAGAAGTATCTAATTCCAAGTCAAAGTGGGAGTCTTCATTAAATTAGGAAACGATCTTATGTTTCCCTAAGCAGTTGGAGATCCCTATACCTACTGCTCTTTCTTGCGAGTAGCCCAACAGGTATGGGGGCATTTTTGGAGCAAAAAATAATGTGACACGTGCACTTTTGGTTAAAAATATGAGATTATCCTCAAGGCACACCAGAATTCCCAAGTGCATGCAACAGACAATAAATCAAGGAAGAGTCAAAGGTGATCAATATGGAATATTTCATATTCCTCTCATCATTCCTCATCAATCCCTTATTGATTTTATTCAAAATGCAACTCCCAAAACTTCCTATTTAATTTATGAATAGTTGTCATGTTAATTGTAAGATATTATTTCACATAATATCTTGCAATTATTCACCCAATTACACCATATATGGCCAACCACTCTCCACCACCCTCCTATAAATACCCATCTCATCCCACTAAAATATTAAGTCATTTGCTACCCACAAACTCCTAAATACATTATTTTCATAATTCTAACTTTGACATTGGAGATTCTTCGGTCAAAACCCCCCATTCATCATGGGCACGTAAGGTTTTTGGCCTTAATCAAATGTGTTATTATTTTATAGGTGCATTTTCATCAAAGAAGAATATGACGGAAATTTACATCTACATTAATTTTTATAGAAGGGAAATTAGAACAACAAAAAAGTGAGCTTGGTTATATGGTTAAAAAGAAGACAAAAATCTAAATGATGTGGCATACGCTAGCAAGTCTCGACCCCGGGAACACTTGGAATAAAAACCCACTAACCAATGAGCCGCATGCTCATCATTGTAAAAGCTTGTAGATGATAAATATAAAACGATAAATTCCAGGATAGGCCCCAGCTTCCGCAAACTGGTCCGTAATGCTTTTAACGATGTTGTTCAGCATTTTTATACAATTCGATGACTAAACTACTTTAGTTTTAATTGATTTTTTTGCAGATGTGACATTTATATAGTGATTTATAATATGAATAGTTTTTATCATAAACACAAAGTCTATAAATGGGTGACAAACAATTTTGAGTAGGAACTTCTACTCATCCGTTGAGTAGCCAAGTCATACTCATCTATAAATGGGCAACGAATAATTTTGAGTGGAACTTCTACTCATCCATTGAGTAGCCAAGTCCTGATGACCCAAATTCAAAAGTACTACGTCCAAAATTTTTTGCAAGTATCCTCATAAACACAATCTTTTTTCTTCTACTTTTTTTCTAATTTATTTTTCTAATTATGCATAATTGTTTTGAGAGTAACCAAATATGCATATAGAATTAACATGTGACAAAAGTACCGGAAAGAAAGATAACATGCCTCATAGGCCTCTGAGATCTTGAATTTGGCTTCTACTTCTTTCTCGTTAGGACAATTTTAGTCACTAGTCAAGGCGTCATTTCATGGTCAACCTCCTATATGCCTTCTTTATATCGTCTTTCATAACATTTCTGTTTACCTTCAATACTTTATAATAATCCACCCCATCTTCTTGAAATACTATTATTATAGCTTTATTAAAGAATATAATAAAAGTGAAATACTCACCTTGATGCTCACTCTGCTTTAGAGATATCAATACATATAGAGCATAATCTAATAAACCAGGGAGGTTTATGAGCGGGAAATGGGGAATGTTGGTGTGCTCACTTCGTATTCAAACAATCCAACCTGTCTACTTTTTCAAGTTTTGGTTCATAGATAATCTTTGCTAAATATTGGTTAAATAAAAAATGATTGTGTGACGAAAGAAATTGGTTAATACTGAAATTTCTTGATGAGAATCAAATAGCTAAATAGTTTCATAATGAATTAAATTTTTCACAAGGATGATCTATGAATCGATTTTTAAAAATTAGACAATTTGGATCAATTTTAAAATGATGCGGACTGAGCCCACAAGACACTTCCTGGCTTTCAATTATATAAGAGCATAATTGAATTAAACTACTTGACTTGGTGACACCCCGACCCTGATATTCCCCGAATACCAGGATAGACACGTGCTGACCGACACCTAAGGGTGACGAAAGCCATTAATTGATACAAAAGCTAAGAATAAAAAATAAATAAGGGTTATGAATTTAAAATACAATGAATTAAAAATTTAGGAACGTGCTCAGAGCATACAACTAACAAGAGTTTTAAAAGAATTAATATAAAATTGAATAAATAAAGGATGTGGATCCTACACCGAGAGGACTCGAATATGCCAATGCGAAAGCGTTGATGTCGGGATTGTATGCATCGATTCTAAATCCTGAAAGGGGGCGCAAAACCAGGGTGAGTGGACCAAGTTTATATACATACATAATAAAAAAAACAGTTGTGAACATACTAACCCCCAATTTTTAATAATGAAAACTACTAGCATAATAAGTGATAGGTTTTCAGAAACTCTAGCATGCCATAAAATATCTCGACAGGTATAACGCGGAAAAAACATCATATAAATCATCGCGTGTATCATCTCGTAAATCGTCTCGTAACCGCGGTGTGCTGCCTGCTCCGTGGTCTCTACACCCGTAGCCAGAGATTACCAACTCCCGGCCCAATGCCTGCTCCATGTCCCTCAGCCCGTAGCTAGGGATTATTTCTCCCGGCCTAACTGCCAACACCAGATACTCGCCCCAGGCGGCATAGTGTCCACTAGGTATGCACAAATAGTTACGCCTTTCATAAATAACCACTTCATAGTATAATGTTATCCATCGTCTATACTATAAAGAGGGGTTTCTAAAACATGTTCTAGCATCCTATCGTCATCCATCAGATAGTCTACCAGTTCATGGTTTTTATAGAAAATACGATATATTAAAATATAGCTCAATATAGGCTAACAATTAATTCTTCACCAAAAACACGAGACGAAAATCAACATGTTCAATAAACATGCTTAACATAAAATCAAAATATAAACTCGTAAGGCATGCTATTCATTTATGCAATTGAACTATAAAATCATGTAAATTTTAGAAGGGGTCCACTCACAGTACTTCGCCATCGAAAAGCCGTGCAGCTAACGAATATGCAAAAGCCACAATAATTTCCCTAAGCACATAAAGAGTCCAATAAATAAAACTATATAATAGCAATTGAATTTGGGAAAATGGAAATTGGAAATGGATTCAGAACGTCGAATTACCCTAATAAGGATCCTGGATAACTTTTGTGAACGTAAATAGAATATTCCAGAGAATATTTCCTGACTGATTATTCTTTCATGGAATATTCCCTAATGGAATATTCCACAAGAAGGCTTGAGTCGGCTAGGGTTTAGGGTTGGAAGGGTTAAAGGGTTTAGGCTTAGGATGCACGAGCCTAAGGCCCTAAAGGAAAATGCCTTAAAGGCCTTAGGCTTTTTTGAAAATCAATTAATAAACAAAAATAATTAAAAAGGTTGGGGTTAGGCTTAGGGCCCTCAACAGATACAGCCCAAAGGCCTTAAGCCTAAGGGTTTTAAAACAAAACAAAATAAATTGAACTAAAAAGGGTTTGAAAGGTATTGGGCTTGAAAGCCCAGCCCAATTGTTTTGGGTTTGAAATAAAATAAATAGAAACAAAATGAAATAAAAGGAGTTGGGTTGGGTTTAAGCACGGCCCAAAGGGCCTGGTTCGAATGGGTTTAGGCCCGAAGGCCTTGGTTTCTTGGTCTCGCCGGAGAAGAAGGCCGGAATTCGGCCATAATTTCCCTAACTTTAAACGCTCATAACTTTGTCAAAACTCAACGAAATCAAGTGAAACAAGAACGAAAGTTGTAGCCCTTGAAGAGAAAGAGAGAATGGTACCTCAGATGACATCTAACTCACCGTGTTTTGGCTGGAAAATGCTTCGAAAGCCTCGGAGGTCGCCGAAAACTGGGTAAGATTCAAATGAGTATAACTTCTTCAATACTCAACGAAATTGAGTGAAACAAAAAGGAAAGTTGTAGTTCTCAGCGAGATGAAGAGATTGATACCTTTCATGCTAGCCAACTCGCCGTGGTTTGACCGGAAATTGTCTCGAAAGTCACCGGAGTCGTCGGGGGAGACTTGGGTGTTCTCTGGATGTCCCGGAGCTTCGCCGAGATGGGGGACAGAGAAGAAAGTTCCAGAGGTGATGGTGGTGTCATAGCTAGGTGGTTATGGTGGTGGGTATGTGAGTGCACGAGTGTGGGTGTGTGCTCATGGGAGGACGAGAAGGAGAGAAACGAGGGAGAGAGAGCTCGGGTGAGAGAAAGATAATGACCGGGAAGCTTACAAAGAAAAATAAGGTGGGCTCCACGGGCTCACCAATTAAGGCTTTAAAATAATTTTTAAATAAAAATAGGGTTGGGGTGTTTCACTTTAGATTGTGGCTGTATCTAACATACAATAAACTTGACGAAATTGATTACTTTATGATGCGTGGAATGCCACAACATGTCATGCTACTATTGATCATGGTATAGCACGACATTTACACGAGGTTGTTGTAACAGAGCCTTCTTTGAAAACCATAGTTGACAAGTTTTGTGTTTATAATCTATACTTACAAGCATTTCTGCAAAGAACGATTAGTGACTATAGAAGTTCCATTATCCCAAGTCAACCAGTTTGGAGATTTGACTATTTCAAAGCCACGACATTCGTAAACTGGAAATCAAGTGTAGAGCTGAAAGATACACCTGAATAATGTGGGGGAGCCAGCATGAGGTCATTGATTGTCCTTGATCTAAATAACTTCAAAACCCTCATGTATATTTGTTTGTATAATGTATTTGATACCTATAAACAGTCAAGGCAAACTAAATTACAACCTCCTTCTCCTACTTCTTCAATTTTCTTTTATCATCTTCTTCATTTTCTCTCTTCTTATGTGCAACTCTATTGTGCGCACTATGTGCATGATAAAATACCTTAGTTTACAAGCCTTGGCAGTCTTTAACATTACTATACATTATCCTGCATCCACCCTTGACAAGCCTCTACAAATAATAATAGTTGTCGACATATTTTGGCATAAGCTTTCTACATTTGTTGGCAACCATTGGCAACTATCAGGTGTTCCACAAAATGGCCTAATGAAATTTTTTTGTTGATATTATGACCATAATTTAAAAATCCTGGCATTGCCAATGCCTGAATGGTTTGATATATACTTGACATGGTATATACAGTTACATGCTATGGTCATGGAAGTTGGATAAATATCATTTGTTGTCGGAATATGTACATGGTTTTTGACACTTGCAAAAAATGGTTTAGTTTTACCAAAAATAAATAGTTTAAGAATTGTTTAATCGTTTTTTCTTTTTCTATACCGTCAGCGAATTCTAAAACTACGGAACCAACTGGTTTCACACTAGGGAACAACATTTGGAGCAATAACCCCAACAATTTGGAAGATATCTTGAGAAAAGGTTTTAGCACCGGTGTATCCTATATGTACTCTAGTTTATTCGAAGTATCAGACCTGACTATCATTATGCCTTTGCAATGTTACTTGGTTTAACTCTATTTGTGACTTTTTCTCTTATGTTGGACTCTCTATCTTCTTGGGTAGATAATTGATCATCTTCAACTCCCAGGGCTCAACCTGGACAAGCGATGGAAACTACCAAGTTGGAGTATGGTAAGGGCAAAGGGAATTTTCGGTGGAGTGGTAAAATGCGTAGAGATCGAAAGAACACCAACAGCGAAAGTGATCTATTGGGTCGACATTGACACTAAGAGACAAAAGCCAAGGGAGAAAATGGGATTAGATGCTCTAATAACCTTAGCCGTAAACGATGGTTATTAGGCACTGTGCGTTTAAGTATCATGCATGGGGAGTATGTTCGCAAGAATGAAACTCAAAGGAATTGACGAAGGCCCGCACAAGCGGTGAAACTTGTGGTTTAATTCGATGCAAAGCGAAGAACCTTACCAGAGCTAAATATGCAATTTTGAAACCGTAAAGGTTGCAATTTTCATAAATTTGAAAAGGAATTCAATATCATTTGAACTAAAATTTTCATGTACTCATGATCATAGTTTTCATTGGATGTGTATAACAACATTTCCTTGAACTAATGTTGATAGGTTTAACAATTTTCATCGCATACTCATTCTCTGCGCACCATTGTATGATTTTGTCTCTTAATTCTCTTTTATTTAGAGTTTTTAACTAATCAACAATGATATAATGACGATATAATAAACATTGATTAAATCACTTATGCAACCAGATGTCAAAACATGCTTATTGTAGCTAATTGCCTTTTTATTTATTTAAACAAGCAATCACAAACAATCATAGGTGTTTAAAACTTTAAAGGGAGGAAAAAAAACATCTGTGCAGAAATCACTTCAAAAAAAAGGAAAAGGAACCATTGCCGATTATATCTGAAGTAAGATTTTTATTTTTTTTATTTTTTTATTATTTTTTTTCTAATTAGGAGCCTTGTGAAGGCATGAGGGTAACTTTATTGATTAAAACAATATTTGTTTCAAAAATGCAAAGTTGTTGTGGCCTATTTTATCTGATAGGGGAAAGGGGGCCGGCTGCACACAGAGAGAAAATAAAGAGAGATATTTTTGTAGAGTTGTGTAGAGGAATGTGTGTTATTCCCCTTACGCAGTGCCTTTATTTATAGTAATATGAGAGATAAGAAATCCTTCTCCTCCAAGAAATACAAGTCCTAATAGGAAAGAATAACTAGAATCAAATCTAATCTAGGATTTACAAAATCACACTTAAATAAGAAGTTTACAACACTCCCTTTTGAGTGTGTAAATACTTAAGTAGATTCGGCATCATGTAGAGGTTGAGGAAGTCGACTCGTCGGCACTGATTCTGGGAACACGCTATTCTCAATAAGGTAGGAACTTGCATAAGAAAGTAAGTCTCACAAAAAACCATATGGCTATGGTAAGAACTCAAGTAAGGATAAAACCCATAGTCTAAGGAAAAATGCGTGAGAAATGCAAAGTTAATGAAACGTCTATGGGACGTCATCAGGGATATGATCAACCCAAGGTGGGTGCTTCATTAAAACCTAGTTAGGTAGCAAAAACTCAGTGGGAAAAATGTTCCTAATCGTAGGGAAAAAGAGTACATTAAGATCAAGCAAGTATACTTCAAGATACTACCCCTAAGTTTGACATAATTCTAAAGAGAACAAGCAATTTTACAACTCAGAAAGTTTACACAAACCAATTAATTTCTTTAACAAGCTTCTAAATCATCGCATTCGGTAGTGATTTGGTGAAAAGGTCGGCTAGATTGTGTTATGAACAGATTTGCGTGACTTCAATTTTCTGATGCTCTTGTTATTGATGTGAGAAGAAGAACTTTGGCACAATGTGCTTAATGTTGTCTCCTTTAATGTAACCCTTCTTGAGTTATTCGATGCATGCTGCGTTGTCTTCATAGATCATCGTCGGGACATCAATGATGGGGTAAAGATCCCATGAGCTTTAAATATGGCCCATAACTGCTCTCAACCAAAAGCATTCCTGAGTTTCTTCGTGTAAGGCGAGAATTTTAGCATGGTTAGACAAAGTGGCAACTAAAGTCTGTTTAGTTGTCCTCTAAGAGATTGCGGTGCCTCCAACAGTAAAGACATAACCCGTTTGAGAACATGATTTGTGCTGATCAAATAAGTATCATGCATCGGCATAACCAACAAGGCGAGAATCAAATTGAGATAAGGGGGTGTGGCGTCACTCGAGGATCCATAGGGATAGAACAAGCCCAGATCCGTAGTACCCTTAAGGTAGCGGAAAATGTCTTTAACACTAGTCCAGTGTTTGCGTGTTGTTGCATTACTGTATCTTGCCAAAAGATTAACAACGAAATAGATGTCGGGCCTATTTCATTGAGCTAAGTACAATAAAGCGCCTATCGCACTTAGATAAGGAACTTTAGGCTCCAAAATATCTTCATCATCCTCATTCGGATAAAAGGGATCTCATTTTACATCTAGCAATTGAACGACCATAGAAGTACTCGAATGCTTCACTTTATCCTCATTAAAGCACACAACACCTTCTGGGTGTAGTTTAATTGATGTACTAAGATTCCATCCGAACGATGCTCTATCTCGAGACGAAGACAGTATCGAGTCTTTCCTAGATCTTTCATCTCAAATTCTAACTTCAAGTGCGCGACAGTTTTCGTGAGCTCTTTAGAAGTTCTGATGAGGTTCATGTCATTGACATATACAACAACAATCACAAAATCGGAATGTGACTTCTTATTGAACACATAAGGGCATAGTTCGTTGTTCACATATCCTTGACAAGTCAAATACTCACTTAGACAGTTATACCACATTCTTCTGGATTGCTTCAAACCGTAGAGTGAACGCCTTAGCCGAATTGAGAGCATGTTCTGGGGTTTGAAAATATTTGATCTAGTAAATGTAAGTCCTTTGGGAACTTTCATATAAATTTTCATACCAAGATCCCCATAGAGATACGCAGTTACTACGTCCATCAACTGCATACTCAGTTTTTAGGAAACTAAACTAATAAGGTATCAAAAATTAATCACATCCATAACGGGTGAATAAGTTTCGTCATAGTTAATCCCAAGGCGTTGTAAGAAACCTTGCGCAACAAGACAAGCTTTGTAACGCACAATTTCGTTATTCACATTACGCTTCCGAACGAAAACCCACTTATAGCCAACAGGCTTCACATTTTGAGGAGTATGAGCTACAGGTCCAAACACCTTACGTTTCACAAGTGAATCGAGTTCACCTTACATTGCTTGTTTCCAGTTTGACCAATCGATTTTACATTGACATTCATCAACGAAACGAGGTTCAATGTCGTCATTCAACATGATCTCAGTAGCTACTGCATATGCTAATGCATCGTTGACGATTATATAATTTCTACACCAAACATCATCTAAGCTAGCATAATAGACCGAAATCTCACGATTCTCAAGAGGTAGATTCGTCTATTCAAGGACGCTTCCGTAATCTATAATTTCCTTATTAGTTAAATAGAATAAGTAAGTGACAATCAGATTCACGGTAGGCTCTTTAGTATTAATCTCTGAGGAAACAGAATACTAGCAACAATGGAAGATCTATGAAACTGAGAGATGATATCGAAGGACGGAAGAGAGAGAGAGAGAGAAAGGCTTATTATATTTCTTTATTAATAACACACTGAAGCTTAGAGCAATACATTTCAGGTTATATAGTATTCTCATCTTCTATTCTATTACAAAAATACCCTTTAACTATCTCTACTTATCACAACAATACTAACTAACTCGTTAGCTCTAAGCTTGACACTTGTCAGCTATTACTCCCTTCTCAAACTCAGCAAGGAACTAGTAAGCTGAGATTGTTCTCGTGGTTCACAGAGTGGACATGATTAGTGAGTGTTGCTGTTGAGATTGTTGAAGCAGAACTTGCCGAACTTGCCGAACTTGCAGGTGATACATCAGTACGCAAAACACCTAATGTCAAAGTGTGACAATGTTTGATGAACACAGGACTGTGTAAACCCTTTGTTAAAACATCGGCAACATGATCCTCAGTGGGAATATATTGAACCGTAATGTCTTTCTTCTGAACTTTCTCTCGAACAAAATGATAATATGTGTCTAAGTGTTTTATCTTTGAATGAAACACTGCATTTGAACAGATTGCCAATGCAGACAAGTTATCATAGTGTAGGCAATTAGGAAATGATAACACTTAATGAATGTCTTTGAGAAGTGACCTGATCCAAAACACATCTGCAGCACATTGAGCTAGTGCTTTGTATTATGCTTCTGTTGAACTCCGAGAAACTGTTGGTTGTTTCTTAGATTGCCATGATATTGGATTTTTTCCTAGGAAAACAACATAACCTGTGATAGATCGCCTTGTGTTGATGTCTGCACCCTAGTCAGAATCCGAGTATGAATTTATAGAGAAGTCTGTGCAGTTTGTGTATATCAAACCACACGTGATTGTGCCTTGTAAATACCTCAAAATTCGTTTGACTAAATGAAAATGCATCTCAATAGGATTAGTCATGTATTGGCACACCACATTAACTGAATGAGCTATGTCAGGTCTAGTAAAGGTCAAGTATTACAGTGCTCCTACTATGCTTCTGTATTTAGTAGGATCAGTCATTGGCACCCCTTCTGTGATAAGTAGATGTGTATGTGGTTTAGAAGGTGTGGATGTGGGTTTGCAATTCTCTATACCAGCTTTATGCAGCAAATCCCTTGCATACTTAAGACTGGTTGACAAACAAAGACCCATCTTCTTAATGCTGAATTTGCAAGCCCATGAAGTAAGTGAGTCTACCCATATCTTTTAAATCAAATACCTCTGCAAGATCTTGAACCACTCGTGGAATTTGTGCCTCACTTGAACCAATTAGGATTATATCATCCACATATAACAGAAGTATAACTACATCTTTGTTATCAAATCTCACAAAAAAACTTATATCAGAGAGAGAGGTTTTGAAACCCAGAGATGGCAAATAACTTGTGAATTTAGAATTCCAAGCTCTTGGAGCTTGTTTGAGACCATATAAAGACTTGACTAATTTGCAAACATAGTTTGGATACTTCGAATCAACAAACCCTTGAGGTTGTTTCATATAAACCTCTTCTTCCAAATCACCATGCAGAAAAAGCGTTTTTAACATCCAATTGTCTTAGTGACCATCCAAATTGAGCAGCTAGTGCTAGAATTAATCTGACAGTTGTATGTCGAACCACGGGACTAAAGGTCTCTGAGTAATCCAAACCTAGTTCTTGAGTAAAGCCTTATGCTACTAACCGAGCTTTATATCTTGAAACAGTCCCATCAAGATTCTTCTTAACCTTATACACCCATTTGCTACCAATAACACCTCTGTCATTTGGTGGGGGCAGCAGATTCCAAGTGCTTTGTGCTGTCAAAACATCGAACTCCTCTTGCATGGCTATCTGTCACCGTTGATGAGCAGATGCTTGCTTAAAAGTTTTAGGTTCATCAGAATTTAGTATATCAGTTAGGAATGAAAAACCTCCAGAAAACTCATTGTCAATATTCAGAGACTGTAATTCAAGCAAATCAGCATAATATGCAGCATAATTCGTCCTAGAAATTGCTCCAGTTTAAAGCCTAGTTTGTATACCAGTGTTTATAGGTAATACATGTACACCAGAGTGAAGTGATGTTGGAGAAATAGGTAAAATTACCTGAAGTTGTGTGGATCTAGGACAGGGAGCAAAGGAGTTGTATCAGTTGAAGAAGAAAGAGTAGGACTTGAAGATGTTGAATGAACTGACAATCCTTCACTATCCATTCCTTGTATGCTTCCATCATTGTGATGCAATCTGTCATTACTGTACTCTCTCACAGGAGATGGTTGTGTAAATTCCAATTAAGATACCTCAGATGAGCTCACAAATTGTTGATCAAATGATTGAGACATAGGTGCAGAAACAGGTACTGGTATAAGCACAAAACAAGTTTGCACTTGATTTGATTTATCTTGAAGTATAGATATATTTTGAAGAACTAGTTTATATGGAAAAGTGCTCTCATCATGAAACACATGCCTGGAGATAATGCACTTCCGTGTATTTAAATGAAAACTTATAGCCCCCTTATATCCCCATAAGTATCCCAAGAAAACACACATCATAAACCATGGTTGAAGTTTATTTGCAGTGGAGGGTCTAATCCGTGGATAAACTGCACTGCCAAAGATTTTTAAACTCTATAAGTCTGGAAGTTTCTTGTATAATAAGTAAAATGGAGATACCATATTCAAAGTCTTGCATGGCATCCTATTTATGAGAAACACTGAGTGAGCACATGCAAAATACCAAAACTCAGATGGTAATCTAGCTTGTGTAAGTAAAGTAATTCCAGTCTCTACAATATGTCAATGTTTCCTCTCAGCAATCCCATTTTGCTGAGGTGTATAAGGACAAGACACCATATGCATTATACCTTTTTGAGCAAGATAATTCTTGAACCGTGTACTTATATATTCTCTTCTTCCATCAGTTTGCAAACATTTAACAGATATTCCAAACTGATTTAGTACAAATGCATAGAATTTGATAAAGACAGAGAACACATCTGGCTCATTCACCAAAGGAAATATCCAAACATATCTTGTATACTCATCAACAAACAGTACATAATACCTGTAACCATCTAGAGACTTTACAGGTGAAGGACCCCACACATCACTATGTATCTTTTCAAATAGTGAGGTACATTTATTAGTCCTAGATGGAAATGGTAATTTGGACTTCTTTCCTTGAGTACAAGACACACATATACTTTGACTATGGTCTATACTAACTGGAACCTGAGATTGTTTCAGCATAGAAAACAATATGTCATTGGTAGGATGACCTAGCCTTTGGTGCCAAATCTGAAACTTCACTACTTGACCCACTAAAGCTGCTGGAAATGAAACTGCAGATTGTAAACCCTTGCTCTTTTGAAAAACTGGAATCTGGAACAATTTTTTTGGCCTACTCTTTCCTTGATATAATATCTCATTTGTCCGCTTGTCCTGCACAAAGAAATTAGTTTCATCACAAATAACCAAGATTTATTATCAACACATAGTTGTTTGATAGACAATAAATTTCGAGCAATCTGAGGAACGTGTAAAACATTTTTTAAGGCAAGAGAACGATTATCGGTCTCTATAGTAATATGACCAACACTCTGAATTGCTAAATCAGTAGCATTTCCTATTGTAATCTTTTCAGATCCCTCAAATGGCATGACTTGTGACAATCCAGTCATATCTGTCGTCATATGATGAGATGTTCCAGAATCAACAATCTAAGAGTCTGCAAGTCCATATTGAGTTGTCTGTTGTGCACTCATGACATTGAAAGATGGTGGTGGAGGATGACCCTGAAATGAATAGTTTCCTCTATGAAAACAGTCAAGAGCTGAATGACCCTGTTTACCATAAATTTGACATTCAACCTGAAACCTAATTGGAGAAACATTGTTGTTATTTCTGTGATAGCAGTTTGTAGCTGTATGCCTTTTTTCTTGCAAATTTAACACTCAATGACCACATTAGTTCTTGTATCTATGTTCCCAGACCAGGTAGAGTTGCCATTATATGTAAAATTCTTTCCCTTGAACCCACCATTATTTCTGTAATTGTACTATCCTTTTGAACCCTGAAAGTTTTTAGAACCATACTGACCTCCATTGATGTTAGACTACTGAGAGTTAGATCCAGAAGGTGGAAAACCTCCCATATTACCAGCAAAACCATAACCAAACTGTGGTGGATAAAACGGAACTTGTTGTTGAGGCAAAGGATAAAACGGAGGTGGGACAGGATATTCTAGTTGATGTGGAGCTAGGTATGGAACTTGAGTAATGACACCTGCTGTAGTTGCTGGAATATGACTATGATTCTGAGGATTTGAAGTAGAACCATATATAGTAAACCCAAAAGTCCCAGAATTAGAACTAGAACCAGAACTATTTATATACAAGGCAGACAATTTTGAGACAAGATAGTAGTGTCCCATTCAATCTCTTTTTCAGCACCAAGCAATTGAGCACGAAACTCTTTTAGTGTAATAGAAGATTCCTTAGCCAAGATGACTGTTCGAATAATAGCATACTCTTTAGGTAAACCAGCTAATCCAACGATTATAACATCATTATCTGAAATGAATTCCCCTGCTGCATTAAGCTGATCTCTAATATTCTTTAACCTTAATAGAAACTTATCAATCGTATCTGTCCCTTTTTGGATTGTATGCAACTCAGTTTTTAGGTGATTCACCCTTGACTTAGACACCGAAGCAAATCTATCTACCAGATTGGTCCAAGCATCAGCAACAGTCTTACAACCAAGAACATATTCCATGGCTTCATCAGATAAGGTAGCCAAAAGAAGACTAAGTAAAGCCATATCTATAGATTCCCAATCTATAAATGCATGTGTAACCTCCTTAGTTATGCCTAAATCTGTATGAATGAAAAATTTCGGAGGACATACATCTGTGCCATCGAAATGACCAAAGAGCTTGTAACCTTTAAGCACTGACACAAACTGAAAATACCATTTTGCAAAACTGTCATCTTTCAACTAAATGGTAAGCATACCAAGAAGACTATCCACTTTCGGTGAAGCCATGATTAACTACAAACCAACTAGGTCACACTGTTTTCTATACAAAAATAATTCTGCCTTTCACTAAGAGATTGACACTCTTCGATTTCTTCCGTTTACCAAGAAATTTACACTCTTCGAATTTTATCAACAAGAAAGAAAGACTGATACTTTCTTGAATTCACCCAACACCAAAGAAAGATTGATACTTTCTTGAAATCACACAAACTCTACCAAGAAAGACTGATACTTTATGGAACACACAAGATTCAACAAAATTATTGAACACAAGTACAATCTAGAACACAGAACTCATTCATCAGAAGACAAATCCCCAAACTTCATCACGAATACAATCATCATAAAACACATCATATTTCTTCAACAAATCAATTACTCACAGATCAATCACAGAAATCGTAATAAAAATTTATCTCAAGAACCAATTAGATATCACCTGAGAATAGCAGATTCACTAAGAACGCTTCACAAAACCTAGACCGGAAACAAATCGTCGAACAACCCTCTGAGGCAACGATGAACCCATATCTTTCAATGATTGCAGCAGAAGAACCTTCAGGACCGACTACAACATCAAGCCAAATATGGCGATGATACCATATTAATCTCTGAGGAAATAGAATACTAGCATAATGGAAGATCTATGAAACTGAGAGATGATATCGAAGGACAGAAGAGAGAGAGAGAGAAAGACTTATTATATTTTTTTATTAACAACACACTAAAGCTTAGAGCAATACATTTCAGGTTATATAGTATTCTCAACTTCTATTCTATTAAAAAAATACCCTTTAACTATCTCTACTTATCATAACAATATTAACTAAGCTCTAAGCTTGACACTTGTCAGCTATTATTTAGGTGCTTGTGCCGTGGGTTTCCTCTTCCAAGGTTGTGAATCCTTTAAACCAAAAGGTTTGCCATGCTTATGTGAATGAGCAAATGATTGGCTAGTCGTTAATGTACGTGGATTGGCAAGGTTGGCGTCCCAGGCCTTCAGGAAGGAAGTCTGTTGTACATTCAGCACATCCATCTTTGCAGGCACATTCATAGCTAGCATATGTGATCTTGTCACTCGCGCTAGATCGATGAAAGTATCTGGCATGCTTTGAGCTATGCTCTAAAGATTTAATATGCGCTGCACTTCAGTTTCAGATTGAGCGGTGCGAGGATCTAAATGAGGCAAAGTGGGAGTCATCCACGATAATTCGTGTCATTATTCAAGAACGTTGATGTTCTTATCTCCCTCTAATGACGGGAAGACTGTCTTATAGAAGTGACAATCCGTGAAATAAGCAGTAAACAGATCGCCTGTCAAATGTTCTAAGTAATAAATAATCGAAGGAGAATCATATCCGACATTGATTCCCATCCTTTGTTGAGGCCCCATTTTTGTACATAAGGACGACGAAATCGGCACATAGACCGCACAACCAAAAACGCGCAGATGCGATATGTCAGGTTCGTATTCAGTATCCAATTGAATGGCGCTATATGGTTAGATCACAATAGGCCTCGGGTGAACCAATATGGCCGGGTGCAATATTGCATGGCCCCAAGCAGCGATTGGGAGCTTGGTACGTATGACCAACGATCGAGCAATCATTTGTAAGCGCTTAATGAATGCCTCTGCCAGGCCGTCTTGTGTGTGAACATGGGGTATAGGATGTTCAACTTCAACCCCAACCGACATGCAATAGTCATCAAAAGTTTTAAATGTGAATTTTTCAGCATTATCTAATCGAATAGATTTGATAGGATAATCAGGGTGGTGAACCCTAAGGTTGATAACCTGAGCCAACAATTTGGAGAATCCAACGTTCCTTGTTGATAATAAGCACACGTGTGACCAACGTGTGGAAGCGTTAACCAAAATCATAAAATATCTAAATGGTCCACATGGAGGGTGAATAGGTTCATAAATGTCCCCGTAAATCCTTTGTAGAAAAATATGAGGATTCAAACGAATCTTGTCATAAGAAGGCTTGATAATAAGCTTTCCCATGGAACAGGTTTGACATGTAATTCCTTGAATTGAACCTAAACTTCGGGTTAGTAGATGCCCATGTGTTGATTTGAGGATATGTCGCATCATTGTTCGTCTAAGGTGTCCCAAACGATCATTCCAAAGTGTAATTTCGTGTGCGGTCCTAAAGGTAGAGCCGGCCACATAGTGGCTTTCTATGGGGCGTATGGTCGTAGCATACAAACCACTTGGGATATGCTTTATCTTCTTTAGAATACGCTTCTGGCCATATTCGTAGGAAGTTATGCACAAAAATTCAACTCTGTTTTCTACATAGGTTTCAGCGTGGTAATTATTATCTCTAATGTCCTTAAAACTCAACAATATTCTTCCGAAACGTAGAGAATAAAGCGCTCATCAATGGTCAAACTTGTACCATTGGACAACATTATACGTGCCTTATTATATCATTCGATCAGGTTGGATGGGCCTGAGAGGGTTGTCATATGTGCATTGTTAGGTATGAAGTTTGTGAAATAGATGTGTAGATGTGTTCACACGGTGTGCGTGGTTACATTATCTGCTAAACAACTAACTTCCTCACTAGTCATACCTAGAATGAAAATTAATTTGAATCGGTCACATGCATAAAAGTTCTAAAAAAAAATATCCATTCAAAATAATTTTAAGTATTCAAGGATGGTAAGTAATTAAAAACTTAAGATCCAAAAATAAATTACCAACAAATAATCCAAACATAAAGGAAAATTGTTCAAAATTAAACCAAAAACACAAGGGGTTCGGCCACTAGGTGGAATTTAGCCCCAATGTCTAAATTTCAACTAGAAAAATAGTTTATGTCTAAGATTCTAATCTTCCATAGGGGTGATAGCCTCTTGAAAGTTAGAAACCTCCACTTGGTATTCTCCAGTTCGTCCACTTGATGTGGTGGCTTCTGGCCACCCCTACCATGCCTATGTTGGCGTTTTGGGTGCTTGCTTGTGATATAGTGTGCTTTAGGCACATCAGTCGCCCCAGTAGGTGAAGCTTGATGATTTTAAATCAACAGCTGATTCTGCTTTTCAGCGAAAAGTATAACAGAGATCAAATCCGAAAACTTAGTGAACTTCTGAGCTCTATATTGTTGCTGCAGGACAATATTAGTAGCAAAGAAGGTTGAATAGATTTTCTCTAGGAGATCCTCTTTGGTCAAGGTCTCGTTACAGAACTTGAGAAGTGATCGGATTCAACAAACTTCATAATTATACTTATTTACGGACTTAAAGTCTTGGAAGCGTAAATGCTACCAATCATGTCTTGTTTCAAGCAAGAAGATGTCCTTTTGGTGATCAAAATGATCATCCAAAGCGACCCATAGTGCATGTGGATCCTTCTCAGCAAGGTACTCGGTTTGCAGTGCGTCATGAATATGTCTTTGGATGAAGATCATGGCAGTGGCTTTCTCAGCTTCGCCAATTGGATTGTCTGTCTCATCTTCAATGGCGGGATGCAAATTCTTTGCAATGAGGTGGAGCTTCACATCTTGGACCCATTTGAGGTAGTTCCTTCCAGAGACCTTCGAAGCGGTAAAGTCGAGTTTGTTCAAATTCGACATGTTCCTATCACAAAATAAATGGACAATATGTGATTAGTGTGATGGAGAAGAATATCAATTCATTCACATAAGAGTAGAACATTCAGGTTCTAATAGACATGTATTTGTTTCAATTTGCATGAAAAAAAGCTTCGGGTTTTCATGGGTGATGTTTTTAAGGAAAACTTCAGGTTTTCAAACAAGACATGTTTCTTTTCAAACAAGACATGTTTCTAGAAACTTCAGGTTTTGAAATAATTATGAACTTCAGGTTCATATGTTCCTGCAGACAAACACAAATATATATACAAAAATATGCAACAATAAAATATGCAAATAGAACTTCAGGTCTATAATTATAATTGAATTAATTATTTGGTCTTCGGGCTAAATTAAAGTGTGGGTGAAAAAAATTATAAAACCCAAAAGTACCTAAAAAAAGAGGCAATAAACACTCGGGGCCCAAAATAATGGGCTAAAACCCACGAGTGGGTTGGAAAAAATTAAGTAGTGAGGTCCAGGCCCAAACTTGGGTTGGAATGGAAGGATCAAGCCAAATGGTTTCAGGCCCAAGGTAGCAAACGGGCTACCAAGGAAAGCTAGGCCTAAAATAGGCCTAAGCGAGGGCGTTGATCTAATGTGGCAGGGAGCACAGATGCACTAGCGAGGCTGGGATCTGGTGTGTTGCAACACAAGAAGTCCACATCAGTCGTGTGGGCTGGGTTCCACTGCAACGGGGACATGGGGACACTGAAGCCCAATTGGGCTGGTGTTGCGAGTGGGTTGAGAGAATGAGGTTTGCAGTGGGCTGCAGCATGCAAACCCAAAAACCAATGCTAGATTTTAGATTGGGCCGAGAATAACCAAAGCCCAAGAGGGCTGGGTCTTTGGACTAGAAAAACATCCCAGCCTTGTGCTAGGTGTGCTCGCCGAGGAAGAACACCGGACCTATCACTTCTGGCGACAATCTGGGGTTATGGTTCACCGTACAACCTTTTCCCAGTTGACAGAGAGTGAAATCGCGACATCGACAAACCAAGAAACCTTGGGTTCGAGTTAAGGTTTTCGAACTCCAACAAGATTACGAAAATATTAGCCACGATTTTGATGGGGACTAGTTCAGGTCGTCCAGAAAGGCAGTCGTGGTGGCCGGGCATGGCTGCAGGCTATGCTTTTGTCAGAAAATCAGTGGTGAAGTCGGTGATGGCGTCAGGTTCTGGGTTTGGAGACTAGAAGGCTCCATGGTCTCGACTTGCTCGCAGATGTGGGTTTGAAGAACCCTAGAAAAAAAAATTATTTTTTTCTTTATTTCCATAGTATAATTCAATGCATATTGACAAGTAATTGAATGCATGAGCAGATATAGGATGCAATTCATGGAAAATATAATTCACATAATTCAACAATTATGGATATAATGCATACACAAGTTATGTTGAATCTAATATTCGAACCTAAAGTTGGGTCATGCATTATGGTGAATGTTCATGCTATTAGGGCTACAAAAATATTGCGATAAAAACAGTTGTTTTGGAAGAACCTGATTGTGTGATGATATTGGTGAATTGGTTTGATGCAAAAAACTTTAACGTCAAATTCCTAAGTGCAACGATATGATCTTGCTGATAACGTGTTGTGGCCTATTTTATCTAACAGGGGAAGAGGGCCGGCGGCACACAGAAAAAAAATAGAGAGATGTGTTTTTAGGGTTGTGTGTTATTCCCCCTACACAATGCCTTTATTTATAGTAATAAGAGAGAGAAGCAATCATTCTCCTCCAAGGAATACAAGTCTTAATATGAAAGAATAACTAGAATTAAATCTAATCTAGGATTTACACAATCACACTTAAATAAGAAGTTTACAACGAAAGCAATAAAAATACTAGTTGTCTTAATAAAAATATTTTTTTTAACAAACGATATTATCTACATTAAGGGGGTGGGGGAGTGGGTTAAGTCTCACAATGAGCTAGTAATAATGTGGTTCAAATTTTCCTTTGACGTGAATCAAACCTAAAACCTCTCACTTACAAGTGAAAAGGAATACCACTAGTGAGAGGCTAAGCTCACAATCTCCCTCCTTAGTGTAGATAATATCATTTGTTAACAAAATAAAAAAACTCAGAGTATTTCATACTCAAGCGCCCCTAAAAATTTTGGGCTTGAAAAAATAGGGTGAATACCTAATTAATTAGCTACTAAGAAATCAGTATTTGAGAAGTAAATTAGCAAACACATGAATAGCAGGTAAGCAGTACAAGTGAGCTATTTATAGCTTTGATTGCAGGCTAAGGTTACTGTTCAGGTTTAACCAAATAACCACTAAACTAAGCTTCAAAATTAACAATTGGTTAATAGCCTAACACACCCATAACTTGCTAACACCAACATGTTTATTTTGAAACATAAGTTATGGATAGATTTGTCTTCTTTCCTTTTTAGATGGTTTGTTGGTGGTAAATTCAATCATTGGGCGTGCTTAATTTAAATCAATCTTGATGGCATACCCTAAACTCTAAAGGCAAATTCGAATCAAATTATTATGGCTAACTCATTGTAAAGTTTAGCCCATTCATTCATCCCTTAATCTAGATAATATCAAATGCATTAAAAATAAAAAAAAACTAATCCAAGCAATTTACAGAGTTGCTTGCTTATACATTAAGATTTTATTAGTTATAACTTCCTGCATAAACAAAATGTGTACACACAGGTATACATGAGCGTTCAAGCGCTAATGTGCTAGTAACTTAAAACATAGCTAATCACACGTAATCTAAAATGGTCATTGTTTAGATCATTATTAAACGATCAACCCTGCAAAAAAATCAATGAATAACAATCTAGATTGTAGATTGTATAATTTTTAAGTAATCGTTCATAGATCACTAATTTAAACCATTTACCTATTTGATTCTCATCAGTAAATTTTAGTGTTTATCAATTTGACTAATATTGGGAAAGAATAATCTATGCATTAAGACTTGAAAAATGACACGTGGTGGGTCTAGTGGTTAGGGTTTTCCTCTTTAACCAATTGCATATTGGGTTTCAAACTCTCCCCACCCCCCCCCCCCTCCCGCTCTCCCTTTCCTGTAAATTAGAAGAGTAATGTTACAAAGACCACATTTCTATATCACATTAGTGTTATGTGCCAAGTGATCCAATGAGATAAATTCATTAATTCTCATGGTATAAACACATCACTTGCCACATAAAATAGTACACAAAAGGTAGTACAAAAAAATGATCTTCCCAGCATTTTCCAAATTAAAATATATAGTAATGTTGCTTGTACTGAAAAACACAAGCCCACCAATAGTCCCTATTTCCCTCTCCCGAAGCTACATAGTATATTTTTATTTTTTTGGTAGAATGTATATATGAACGACAAATTAGTGCACCAATTAATAGTAATTGTCTTTCCTAACAACAAATACAGATCTTATAATAAGAAGAGCATGCATTAAGCATTTGTATATATATATATATATATATATATATATATATATATATATATGTATATGTATATGTATACAAATCATCAACATTTGTCTAGGTTTAAGTGTCTTTCCTACACATTAACCCAAAGCTTAGGCATAAGAAAATGGTACAATATCTGCGCAATCACCAGAGGAAGAAATGCAAACAGAAATATCTCACAGAAGATGAAGAGTATTGTCACACCTTCCTAATTTTCTGTGTTTGCAAAAGAAAAAGGCCCAGGTTTCTCTCTTTCTTCTTCCTCTCTCTTTTCTTGTAACTTCATATTTTTAAGCCCTCATCTCATTTACTCTAACACCGGTTTGTCTCTTTTACGTAAGTCTTTCTCTCGTGTTGGTCTCCCTAGAATTCTATTTCCATTATTTATTTATATTCTTGTTTTGTTATTTAACATGTAGTTGCGATTGGTTTTTGTAGCTTCAACAAAATTATCTTCTTCAATCTCTAAGGGTTAGTACTCTCCTTATCCATTCTCTTTATATTGTTTGTGTAATTGTTAAATATTCAATTTAAAGTGGAGATTGTCCGTTACATGCTAGCAGACCGACCTAACTCTTATTTATCTTTATTTGTCAAACTTGTCTTTTTAAAATAAAATAAAAACATTTGTTAATGGCTATTCTTTTTTACGGCTTAAGTGGGCCCTTTGGTGATTTTAAATTCTTGTGATTGCAAGTTATTAGTAAAAGGCCGAGCTAAATCGAATATCAATGTTCTTAAGCTTGGCTCTTGTTTAACTTTTTCAAATTCGAGCTGGGCTTGACTTGCTTCTTATACGAGCTGAGTTCTCGATGCCAAATTCCAAAGAAAACATAGTTGTGATTATTGTCGGTTTTATTTTGTAATTTGTTTTGTAGTTCCAGTTTATTTATATTAACATGTAGTTGTAACTGGTTTTTATAGATTCAAGAGAATTATCTTCTTCAATCTCTATGGGTAAGTACTCTCTTCTTCCTTTTTCTTTAGCTTATTGGTGGGCTAACACTTCTTTTTTCAATCATACGCTCCTTCTGAGTTAGAAAAAGTGTTGTATTCAGTTTGAACAACTCATTACCTATTAGCAGCCCCACCTAACTCTCGTTTCTCTATCTCCCAAACTTAAATCTTTTGTAATATTTTATGTTCTATAATAAAACTGAATTGCAATATCTCGTTTGGCTACAGGAATGATAATATGTGACAGAAGCAGTTTCCGATCTGATATTTGTATCATGAAAGGGGATGTAAGAACACACTCAGCCTCCTCTTCTAACTTTGTGTACAAATCCACACACAGAACTAGCTTCATAAATTACGTTGCAAGCATTCTTAAGGAGAAGGAAGAAGAAGAAACTGTCGAAGAACTCCAACACGAAAAGATCAAACCGTATACCCAAAAATGGGAAAAGAGTACGATGGACACCATCACTGAATTAAACCTCATTGCAAAGAAAGACAGTTTGATGAGCATGCAACTCGAGTGTGACGTTCAACATGAAGTTCCAGCCGTGTTCTTCTCAACGCCGGGCTATACGGGTAACTTTTTTCATGAATTCAACGATGGAATTTTGCCGTTGTACATAACATCCCAGCACTTGAGCAGCAAGATTGTGTTTGTCATTCTTGATTTACATGATTGGTGGCTCACGAAATATGGAAATATCCTTTCACAGCTGTCAGATTATGCAATGATAGATTTTGATGAAGATACGAGAACTCATTGCTTCCCTGAGGCCATTGTTGGTTTGAGAATTCATCAAGAGTTGAGTATAAACTCTTCACTGATGGAGGGAAATAAGAGCATTATCGATTTCAGAAATCTTCTAGACCAAGCTTACCTCCCTCGAATCCATTCCCTAATTCGTGAAGAGGAGGAACGTAAAGCGTAAGAGAAGTTCTTTGAGTCTATGTACCACACATGGAAAATCCCTTTCAAAGTGGGGATGAAAGTGCATAAAACAGTACATCAACTGAAGAAGCCTACACTCGCGATCATGTCTAGAAACGGATCGAGATCAATAATGAATGAGAACTTCTTGGTGAAAATGGCTGTGAAAATAGGGTTTCACGTCGAAATTTTGAGGCCGAAGCGCACCACAGAACTAGCGAAGATTTATCGGGTCCTGAACTCAAGCGATGTTATGATAGGAGTTCATGGAGCTGCAATGACACATTTTCTTTTCATGAGGCCTGGCTCAGTTTTTATCCAAATTATTCCAATCGTAACTGCATGGGCAGCAGAGGAATATTATGGTGCACCTGCAAAGAAGCTTGGTTTAAAGTACATTGGCTATGAAATTCTTACCACAGAAAGCTCACTGTATGATAAATATGAATTAGATGATCCCGTTCTTGCAGATCCAACTAAAGTGACAGAACAAGGATGGCAAATCACAAAGAAGATATATCTGCAATGTCAAACTGTGAGATTGGATCTCATAAGGTTTAGGAAGCAGTTGGTTGAAGCTTATGATTACATCATTGATAGAATATGACTTTTATGTAAAATATTATAATTGTAAATCAATACTAGTACAGCAATCTTCCTTAAGCATCAATGTATTTATCAAAGGGATTTGCCCTCAAGAAAGTCAATGGCTATGCTTTTATGGGGCTAATTGGGTCCTTTAGCCATATAAAATTCTTTTCATTACAAGAAGAATGGGAAATGTTCAAATTGGTCAAATTAATTTAATCCAAACTGTTACTGTGAAATGAAATATTATTTTTAGGGAGAATGTGTCAATCAGAGAAATAAATTAACAGAAGGGACTGAGATAAAATAATGTAATTCAATAATTGATAAATGATAAAATCTAACCTTGTTAGAATTTAAATTTTTTTAGGTTAAAATGTTTAAAAATAAAAATTAAGATAACACATCAAAAAATCTATTATTGCGAAATCAAATTACTATGTAATAAACATATAGCCTCAAATACCATCAAAAAGATATACAGCCTCCATCAAAAGATCCTATTGCTGGTGAATTGTTCTCTGCTTCAAGGAGAGTTATACAAGCAGTGAGTTTTCTGTTCCAGTCTTGATTCTTCTTTACTCTTTAGAGTCAAAATTTTGGTCTTGGTGGTTAATATATGTTTTTATATTTTTTCTTAGTCCCCTGACTAAGTGTTATCTTTTTGTTTTTTGTTTTTGTTCAAATGTTGGAAGTTTGTAACCATTAAGTTGCATGTTGTCTTTCTTGAGAGAGGTGT
The DNA here is from genome assembly GCF_916048215.2 of Malus sylvestris. Classification (NCBI taxonomy): domain Eukaryota; kingdom Viridiplantae; phylum Streptophyta; class Magnoliopsida; order Rosales; family Rosaceae; genus Malus; species Malus sylvestris. Next base: position 8,272,547 of record NC_062273.1, read on the forward strand.
TGTCAAGAGTCAAGACTAGGTTCGCCTTGAAAATTTTTGGGTAGGGCCTACAATGATCTTAGTGCCGTTTCTTACTAGCTACTTGTGCTGGGAATTCTTTAGATGTGTACATTCTTGTGTTTTGGCTGGCTGAAAAAGGGTGATGGTAGGAGATCTGGTAGCACATAAATATAAGAATTGATTAAAACTACTTACATCTCTTCAGTAGAGCTCCGCAAATCACTCGTAGAGTTCTCTAGAAATTTTAAGTTTGTTTGAATGTATTTTTCATAGATTGATTGAATGTACAAGAGGGGATATATAATGAGGTCAAAGGTTACAAGCAACCCTACCTCGACAAATCCTACTAACCCGGTAAACCTTAAAGTTGTCATTCCTTAATTAAGGGAGTGCAACAAGTAGCTAGCATACAACTATCAACAAGTCATCTAAATGTCAATCTTCCTCAAATTAAGGGTTTAGACTTAATAGAGAATCCCATTGAAAGAGGAAACATAAAATCTGGCAGCATCAGTCACCCCATATCGTCTAATATCCATATGCAGCATCAGTCATATGCAACATCAGTCATATGCAGTATCAGTCATATGCAGCATTAGTCATATACAGCATCAGTCATATGCAACATCAGTCACCCCATATCGTCTAATAATCAATCAGTATGCAGAATCAGTCACCCCATATGTATGCAACATCAGTCATATGCAGCATTAGTCACCCCATATGTATGCAGCATCAGTCATATGCAGCATCAGTCACCCCCTATGTATGTAGCATCAGTTTTTCATTGTGATTCGAGGAAAAAATAGTGTTTAAATGACATGAAGAGGAAAGGTGGGAAAAGGTGAATATGATAGTTTAAGATGATGGATTAAAAGTCGCAGAGTGGACTCCATATAGCACCTTACGATTGCGCTCTCATTTAACTATACTCTAATGCACATTTATCTTTGTACATATATGAAATTTTTATACTTTCATGATTTTCAGGATTGAAGATGCTTAAGGTCAAGATTACTTAAGTACAAGACCAAAGCTCCAAGTTGGTATGTTGTCTTTAATACTTCCAATTTACAATGACATATTATTAATGCTACCGCTAGCCAAATAATCATTGCATTTGAATAGTAATGATGAGTATGAAGTATTGTGCATGTATATGCTGAAAGCATGGTGGTTTTTCTGTTAGATTATTGCAAATTTAGTATCTAGCATGGTGATTTTTGTATGATTTCTCTACTTTCTAGTACGTTTGTTTTAGCATCTAGTTGTTGTTGAGTTGGGATATGTGAATTTTTCAATTGAGCTTCTAGACGTTTTTGGTTGTTATATTATACATCTACATATATATATATATATATATATATATATATATATATATATATATTCTATTACGGCAACCTATTGAAATATGTCAGAGTATGCAGCTCAATACTAGGATTGAAGTGATCTGATTTCATGGATTGACAATGGATTCGTAGTCGGGATCGCCTTAGTTCCAAATATAGAAAAAGGATCAAGTCATTTATTGACATTGCTTGTCACCATGTGAATGAGAATAATCAAATACCATGTCCTTGTAGAGTTAGCCACAACACATTTTTTTCACTTAGTTGAAGATGTTCATCTCCATTTGTTGAATTCCGGTATGGATATGAATTATGATAAATGGATATATCATGGGGAGCATATCCAACAAGTGCAAGGAGAATCTTCGATATCTATGAACAATGAGCCAACCAGTAACTCTAATGTCAACATGTTTAATATGATTGAGGATGTCTTTGAAGGAATAGATGATGATGATGATGATGAAGATACGAAGGGTGGTGATATGACCAATGCGCGGACAGATGTTGATACTTATGAGATGTTGCTTGGTGAAGGTCAAAAGGAACTATACCTTGGACGTAAGTAATATACAGTTTTGACATACGTCGTGGAGTTAATTCACACCAAAGTTGACAAACAATGCAATCGATAAGATGTTAACAATGATGAAGAAGATGTGTCCCCAACCTAACAATGTTCCTAACTCATTTCGTGAGTGCAATAAGATATTGAAAAGTCTTGGATTGGGGTGTGAAAATATACATGCTTGCTACTATGATTGTGCACTATTTTATAAAGAACACGAAAAGAAAGATAGATGTCCAGTCTGTAATGAGCCAAGGTATAAGGATAGTCATTATGAGCAGAGGAAGAAAGTTCCAAGAAAAGTGTTGCGATACTTTCCACTTAAGCCAAGGCTACAGAGGTTGTTCATATCGAGACATACGAACGAAGACATGAGGTGGCACAAGGAGAAAAGAATCAATTATGGGAACACAATGAGGTATCCAGTATACTCGAGTGCTTGGAAAGAATTTGACCAAATGTACCCTAATTTTGCTCGAGACCCACGAAATGTTCGATTGGGCCTTGTGAGTGATGGGTTTACTCCTTATTCAGATATAAGTACGCCGTGTAGTATGTGGCCAGTTGTTGTATTTCCATATAATTTGCCCCATGGAAATGCATGAAAAAACCTTTTTCTTTTCTGACCTTATTAATTCCTGGACCAAAAGCACCTGGAAATGAAATTGATGTTTATTTGCATCCATTGATTGATGAGCTTAAGGAACTGTGGGAAAATGGTGTTCCAACCCATGATAAGATGACTGGGAGTACATTTAATTTACGTGTAGCTGTTATGTGGACCATTAACGACTTCTCGGCTTATGGAAATTTATCAGGTTGGAGCACTCATGACAAGTTGGCATGTCCAGTGTGCAATGAGGATGGATCTTACACTAAGTTGAGAGACAAGTATTGTCATATTGGGCACCGTCGTTACTTACCTATGAATCACTCATGGTGCAAAAATTCTCAACTCTTTAATGATCGCCGAGAGATAAGACATCGTCCCAGAGAATTCTCAGGTGATGACATACTTGATCAACATGATTCCCTTTTTACCTCGTACACTTGGCAAGCATCGTACTAATATAGATAAGAAGAGGAAGCAGAATGCCGAAGAATTAAATTGGACAAGATTTTTTTTTTTAGTTGGAATACTGGTCCAAATTGAAGATTTGGCATAATCTTAATGTTATGCATATTGAGAATAATATATTTGACTGTTTGATTGGGACATTGCTGAATACGGGGAAGTCGAATGATACCCTTAAGGCACGAATGGATTTACAAGACATGAATATTAGAGAGAGTTTACATTTGAAACTAAATGCACATAACACATTGGATAATCCTTTAGCTCAATATGTATTTAAGCCATATGAGCGTAAAGATTTCTTGCATTGGTTGAAATCAATTAAATTTCCAGATGGTTATGCAGCAAATATATCACATAAAGTGAATGTGGATGAAGGAAGTATATTTGGTTTGAAGAGCCATGATTGTCATGTGTTGATGCAACATGTGCTTCTTGTGGGAATTCGAAAATATTTGAAAAAGCATTTCTATGGTCCAATTGTTGAGTTTTCTAGTTTTTTTTCAACAAATATGTGCAAAGACTCTGATTCTTGTTTATACCATACTTAGGGCCTCCGTATTTAGACCTCGTATAAATACTTGGGAGACTCAAATGTAATTATATAATAAATGAAAGGGCAAATATGTAATAAGTGAGGAGCCCTTAGTCTATAAAAGGGAATCATCACCCTCTCAATCAAAGGGCCTCACATCCCCTATACAGAGGTATCATCCTCACCACAGTCCTTGCTCTCAAACTCTCTCTTTCTCTGGGGGACTCCCCCTCACACTTGTAACCCATACATACAGTTAGAGAGAAATACAATCAACATCAGTGTGGATGTAGCCCAAACATTAGGGTGAACCACGATACATCTTGTGTTCTTTACTTTCTTGCAGATTCACGGTCGGATTTATGTTGTTCCAAGACCTCTCCGGTCTTGTGCATCAACAACTGTTACTCATCTTGACAAGTTGGAAGAAGACATTGTCCTTATATTGTGCAAACTAGAAAAAATTGTGCCGCTTGCATTCTTCATTCTCATGGTTCACTTAGCAGTGCACTTACCACGCGAAGCAAAATTGGCAGGACCAGTCAGATATCGATGGATGTATCCTATAGAAAGGTAAATGGCCATGATGTTTCTGTTAGTTGCATAAGTTTTTTTATTTCTACGTACTAACAATTGTTCATTTATCTAGATTGTTGGGTTCATACAAGAAATATGTTCGTAACAAAGCTCGTCCTGAAGGCTCTATTGTAGAAGCACACTTGACATACAAGTCTTCAACGTTTTACTCAATGTATTTATGTGAAGTTGAGATTGAATTCTCCCGACCAGAAAGAAACGACGATGGTAATAATCCCAATGCGCTCATTTCAGTGTTTCCTCAAAAAGCACGTCCATTTGGTGCTCATGTAATGGTTCAACTTTCAAGGGAATATATAGAAGTGGCTTATTGGTATATCTTAGATAATTGCGACGAAATAGAAGACTTCAGAAAGTATGTGATAGTAATAGTTAAACATTTATTTAAATAATTATAATTCCACAACTTTCACTTACATTTTATTTATTTATGCAGTGAGCATATCGAGATTTTGGAAAGAGATAGTCGTGCTAATGTACAACAAAGGTATAGACAGTTGTTTCCGGAATGGTTTAGGTAGCGGGTCACGTCATTGTATTATCAAGAGCCTAGACTGGTTAGTGAAAAGATTTTTTCATTAGCCCAAGGTCCAGATCAACGTATTGTCCAATACACAGGTTGGATTATGAACGGCATTTGGTCAGACATGTTGATCAAAATCGTACAACACAGAACAATGGGGTTATGACGCCGAGGTTGCATAATGGTGAAATATGTAACTTTTATGGCATCTTAGTTAATGTCATTAAAGTACAATTTACTAGAGGTTTTAAGGTGATTCTTTTCAAATGTCATTGGTACAATACAGATACAAAAGGTAAAAAAATTATACGGGATTATCATCTTACATCATTGAATGTAAATAATCGTTGGTACGATGGTGATCCGTATGTGTTAGCTAAACAAGCACCTCAAGTATTTTATATTGATGACTTAAAATTGGGTCATCCATGGAAAGATGTGCAAAAGATACAACATAGACACATTTGGGATGTTGCTGAGAAAGATGATGATGAGGATGAGGAGGACAATGCCACTGACAAAGACGATGATGAGTATGTAGATGAAACTAAAAATTCTACAAGGCGGGTCCATAATGATGATGATGTTGATCCTGAATCTTTTGATATTAACAATGAGGAGGTTCGAAGAATGCTAGGGCTACAAAGGGATGAGGATGAGGAGGAAGAAAATGACGAGAAAGAGGATGATGAGGAGGAGAATGTTGGAACCAATGATACTAATGATGATTACAATTGATGACTATGGTGAGATCTATGCATTATAAATTAATGTTTATTATCCTACAATAGTAAATATATTTGCCTGTCATTTTACAAATAGTCACTATGCTTATAATGGTTTGTGTTTGTATATATTAATATTTTGGTTGTGTTATTTACTTTTATGTTTCATATTTAGATGGCAACTTCTATACAACGAGGAAAGAGGGTGAAGCAGGTGAGGGATCCATTAACTCCTCCTCCAAATGATGCATTTGCACCGCCACCACCACCCCCTTCGCCACCTCCTCCGCCGCCACCACCACCTGCACCTCCGCGAGGAAAAAGGGTGAAGCGGGTGAGGGATCCCTTACCTCTTCCTCCAAATGATGCACTTGCACCTCCTCCACCAACACCTCTTCCATCACCACAAGGCACCTTCGCCAACAAACACTAACCCAGGTAAGAAAGGTTACAATTATTTAATTTTTCCTTATTAACGTAGTTTTAAACAACACATTACATTGATTAAAGATACGTATATTTTTCTAGAAACAGATTTTGATTTTTTTGCAAAAAAGATGACTCGTGGAAAGTCATGTGGGAAAGGCGTCCATGATATTTTGGAGGCCAATAATGGGCTGAAGATGTCAATCATCTTTGATTTTAAACATCAAGTTCCAAGTGATCCAGTTGTGTCAGGTTTTTCACTCCGAGATAGGGAATATTGTTCGGACTTATTCATCGATTTGCTATGAGAGATGGTTTAAGGTCCCAGCTTCAGAAAAGAAGAAACTGCAAGAGAAGTTGCTTGTGAGTTTTGAATTTAATTCAATTTATTCATTGTAATTTCAAGCACTCACTTGCATATATTTATGTTTAACAATAGGTATTGATTGTTGTGGACTTATCCCATCCGAAGATTATTGAATATGTTGACAAGAAGATGGCAAAGTTGTACTATCAGTTTAGGCATCGGTTGCATCTACACTACTTGTCATGTGGAACACCTATGAGAGGACAAGCTAAGCTTCCAAATGATATGGTATGGAATGGGAGACCAAAAAGTCATTGGAATTGGTTATGTGATAAAGTTTACAATTCTACACTCTAGCTCTTGCATTCTAGCTCTTACCTTAAATGCTTCTTCATTTTCATTTTAGTTGTAGGCTGGTTAATCCTTACAAAGTGAAATGCATAGACATTTTTCGTGTTCGTTCTTTAAATTCAGTATTTATGGCTAAAATTTATGCATCTTGCTTTGTTACTTTTTGTTTCGTATTTTCCCTTTATTTATTGAGATTTTCCCTGTCTTGTAGTTGGTGGCTTTATTCATCTAATTTGTTCTTATGGAACTCATCTACTTAGTGTCATTTTGCAGGCCACCGATTAGTGTTTCAACTGTTTGTTTTAAATGAATTTTGTTTCTTTGAGTGTGATTAAGATCTCATGCTGTTTGTCTATAACATTTATATTTTGTTAGGATAGGATTTATGTATCTTAGCTTACTTGGCCAAACAGCCGCACACTTTTTTACTTGTAATTTTCAAATCTGCTCAAACACCTATTTAATTAGGTTAGAATTAGGAATATGCAGCATCAGTCATATGCAACATTAGTCACCCCATATCGTCTAATCAATCAGTATGCAGCATCAGTTATGCAACATCAATCACCCAATATCGTCTAATAATCAGTCAGTATGTAGCATCAGTCACCCTATATATATACAGCATCAGTCATCCTATATTGTCTAATAATCAGTCACCCCATATGTATGCAGCATCAGCCACCCCATATTGTCTAATAGTTTTGATAGCCATATTTGAAATAAAAATATCCTAACATGTATTAATGAATTTCACCTTGTGGTTAAATTGATTGTTACTTCTTTACACTTAGGTAATTTTGAGTAAAAATCTGAAGTTTGTTGATTGTTACTTCTTGACACTTAGGTAATTTGGAGTTAAAATTTAATGTTTGAAAATGGTTATCATATACTCATCTGACTAACTGTGTTAGCCTAATGCCCTTGGTAGAAGAAAGAGTATCTTCCATTCAATTTCATTAAGTTTGGTATTTATATGTTTCTCTCTCCTTAGCTTGTGATGTTTCTAACATTGTTGACCGAGAGAATATAGAAGGTGAGGTGAGATGGCCCTCTAAGGTGAATGAATATGTACAACTGAAATACATGACGTTATATATGACAAGTTTGAGTGCTTGAAACTTTCCAAATTGTACACATGTATAGCTAACTAAATCTTCTTTTATATGTAATGTACCAAATGTGTAATGTAGGAGCTTTCAAAGGAAAATGTTGTTAATAGGAAGAAACAAAAGTATCACCACAAAGGAAGGGCAAGGCCATTTATCCAACATGCTAGGAAGGCCCAGATGGTAATGAAATTAAATTACTTATTATACTCATTATGGAATTTACATATTCTAATGTATGTTTCTGCATTATTGAGCAGAAAGGAAATCCAGTATGGTCAGTGGATAAATGATGTTGCTCGGGACAAATATGTAAGTCATTCACGGACTTATCATTTGTGTCGTTTTAAGGGAGATAGAGATTAAAAAAAAATCAAATTTGACATGATACAACTTAGGAAACACAAATAAAGTGAACATGCAAGATTGAATAGAAAAAAAACTTAATATAACTAGCTAGAAGATGCAAGGTTATACCTAACATACATTCAAACATAAACTACTTTAAAGGTTATACGTTGTATGTTGCCTAATCCTATGTAAAACACATTGAAGCATAAACTACAAAATCATATGTAAAGACAGTTTATACCTAATGGTTTGCTTCTACATCAGTTCAGGATCACATCCAAGTATTTAAGTGGTGTTTTCTTAAGCATATTGTGGTTGATTTGTTTGAAACAAAAGAAACTTATTTGTTTGTATTTTAATATGAAAGGATAACATGAAGAAAAAGAAGAATGAAGTTAGGGAGAAACTAATCCAAAAAGCGTCTGAGGGTACTATATTTGATTCCATACAAGTACCATTGGAAGATGAATTTGGAATCATGGCTGAGAACCTTGGAAGGAAGGGAAAATCTGTTAACAGTGTAGGTCTTTTCCCTCGTACGGATACCTTTAGTTGTGTTTCTTCTATGGCTTCAAGTTCTGAGTTAACTGAGTTGAGAGATCAGATCAAGATTCTATCAAATGGTTTCCTCATATTGCAACAGGAAAATGAACAGTTGAGAGCTCAGTTGGATTTACAAAATGATGATGAAACCTTGGCATAAAAAATTATGGCTTTTTTGGCTGCAAGTCAGGGGAAGACCAACAACAACTCGGAGGAATCTGGTGCATCTAGTGAAAATGTATATCCAGAATTGGAAGAACATGACTCGGAAGAAGAATGATTTTGATAGTTATGTCTTTTGTATTAGTTAAGTATGCACATGGTAGACCTTTTTGTTAGCACCTCAATGTGTCTTAGACTTTTCTTTTGTTAGTTAGTACCTTAAAAGGTCCATGTTTAGGCCTTGGTACCCTTCTTCACAAATTGCTATTATTAAGATAGGTCACCATGGGTTAGATTGATTTTGGGATGTTTATGTTATTTTGTTGGATGTATAGTTGTTGAACATATTCGAACTTATGCTGTTTAATTGTTGATTAATGAAAATGGGAAGTATTACCTTATAATTGTTATGAATTGCTATTCTAGATTACAAAACACAAATAAGTAATGGATTCGTCAAATATTATTCCTAAATAGTTATTTGATTATAACATATGTGACATAAGCCGCTTCACCCATCAGAAGAATATGTGACGATTTCTGTGTCACTTAGTGTAATTATATAATTCTGGGATCATATTGAGTGACCCAAAAAGCATCACTTATAAGTCTGATATGAGACAAAAAACATAGGTCACTGAATTTTGTATTTTGTGACGCTAATTTCGTCACATGTTAGAATAATAAGTGACGAAAGAAGCATCACGTAAAAGGAAAATATGTGGCGACTCTAATATTCGTCACTTAAACTATCGGTGATGCTGTATAGGTGACACTAATTGTGACGCTGAAATATCGTCACATATAGTCAAATGTGACGATTTTTCATATTTATGTGACGAATGTTGGTCGTCACAAAAGCCATGTTTTCTTGTAGTGGAAAAAACATTAGGTGCGGATGTTGAAAGCTTTAGGGGCGATTATTAAGGCCCCTATTTTAATAATTTGAATTTAATTGATTTTTTATTTGTCATATTGCATTTTGGAAATTGTTTTAATTGAGAAACGATTTCCATTCCACCATTAATTATTTGATATGTATCTCACATTTTCAAAGTCAAGTATATTTATAATTCTTTTCAGTTCTTCGAGAATTATTATTCAAAACTAATATCATCGCCAACCCAAATGAAGAAACAAGAATTATTGCCAACAAATTAATATTAAAGTTACTCTCCAATTGATTAGATACAAATGCTACATGATAGGAGTACGATAAATACATACAAATCCACCCCAATACATAAGGTTCTCTAAAAGGTCTCTCGAAATCTAATCTAATCAAAGACTTAATCCCTTGATTCAAACACATAACATGATTAAAAGTCTGTCTTCAATCTCCCCTTGATGCATATGAAAAGTATGTGTTCCATCTTCCCTGTAAACACAAAACACAAGATCATAATAATTGTTACAAATTTTCCCAAATATAAAAATACGCACTCGAATACTGCCTCCCTTTCCAAATTGAATACCAAACAAAACCAACAAAACATATAAAAACAAAAGAGAAAGCTCAAATTCAAATAGAGACAACTTGGGTTCATAACGTAATCGCACAAAATATATACAAAACTCAAAATCAAAATAACTGGGTAAAGAAAAATAATGAAAATTATTACCTATATGAACGTTGCAGAACAAGAGAAAAGAAAGAATAATAAACTTCAGAAATCAATCAAAGTATAAACAGCGCAGGAGAGAAGAACAATTAATATAGGAAGAGATAATGCATATCTGACATAGGGTTAAGTGTTGATACATTTAAATGATAGAAAATAAAATAAAACAAAAAGTAAACCGTTAAAGAAAGTGGCGATTGATAAGGTAATAGTGGGGATTTGGATTAGGGTATTAAATAATTAAAATCTTATTGACAATAGGGGCGGTTGTTTCCCCTACTAGTCATTAAAAATAGGGAATTTTAACGAAAAGCACCCGGTACTGTTCACTTTAACAAAAAATCACATTTTTACACTAAAAAGTCAATCCTGGTACTATTCACTTACCCTTTATTTTGTCCTTATCATTAAAACTCAAAGTTTTCAAGCCCTTTTCATTAGTTTTCCTTAAAATTAACAACTAGAAATTGTTCCCATAATAAGGGCTGATTTAAACGCCCCTAATTTAACTAACCGCACCTAATAATCACTTTTTTTTTTGTAGTGGCAGAAGGTAAAAATTGGTGTGTGAATAGCACCACCCTAAGAAAATATATGGTGTACTAGGAGCTAACGGGAGACTTGTTGCAAAATCGAGCATAGTGGCATTTATACAACCAACCCCACTTAATGGTATAAGACTTGGTTGTTGTTGTACTATTGATAGTTTGGTAGATTTGTGTCACGCTCCGGACCCAGGGTAGAAGGAAAAATAACTCCGAATCCGAAACGCGAACTAAAAACTAAGTAAATAAAATAAAACTGGAATAAATGAGTGTGAATTTCATATCAAAAGAAATCGAGAATTCTTTACAAGGCTGAATAAATAAATACAAATTCTAGCCTCACATCTATTTCGTCTCATCTCGTCTACCCTTTTGATAGTTTAGTTAGTAAACCTGCATAACAATAGAGGGGTGAGCTTCAACAGCTCAGTAGGGACATAACCTTACCACAGTAGATTGACAATATTAGATTAAGTGTCATAAAATCATGTAATCAAGTACCAAATCATTATCATCAACAATGCATGAGTGCAATACAATACTGTTAATCTCTACCCGTTAATTCATATAATAAAACACGCGGACATGCACGTCCCATACCGTGCATTTTACCTCTGCAGTGGTGGTTCGAATGTTCTAATATACAAATTAACCCCTATAACTCAATCAACCCGATTTCCCCTTTTGTTAGTCATCTTGCCTAAACTCTTCGTCGCCAATCCCGAATTACCCTTAAAAAATATGTGCACTGTGGGCTCACCTGAAACCTGGTACTTGCTAAGAGTTTGGCTCAACTACACAAAAGATCATTTCCAACTACCCTCATTTCCAGAATTCCTTCCTCAACATCGAAACTCCAATCGCATAACACATCATGAATGATGCACAATTAATCTTGTTGATGCACAAAATCGGAAGGTCTTGGAACAACGTAAATCCGATCGTGAATTTGCAAGAAATGTAAATAACACAAGATGTATCGTGGTTCACCCCAATGTTTGGGCTACGTCCACACTGATTATTGTATTTCTCTGAGAGTATTTTGAAGGAGAGGGTGCTCTGAATGAGAGTCAGAGCTTTGAGAGGATGAGGAGTTAGGCCTAAGAATTGGTCTCCTCTAATTGTGAGGGTGAGGAGTCATTTTATAGAATAAGGGCTCCTCACTTATTACATATTTGCCCATTCCTTTATTACATAATTACATTTAAGTCCCCCGAGTATTTATACGAGATCTAAATACGGAGGCCCTAAGTATGGTATAAACAAATCTCATTTCATATTCCACATATATCACCAATGAACAACATTCCAACAACAGTTAACAATCACAACTCTATGAACATTCGAATCAAGCAATGATACACACCAATTATCATCCAATCTCAATCAATCAATCAATATTAACAATAATATAATACTTCACAAAATTTAATAACACCAATCTCCGTAAAGGTCTGCCGTATTTCCCTTACCTGGACTCCAAAGCATTGCACCAACTCTCTATTACAAGAGTGCACCACCATTGTGATCAATTCCTATTTCACAAGTACAAGCAAATCACTAAAATGCATAACAACTCTAACCCTAGTTAGACTACTTGGTATTACTAATCTAACACCACTTGATTCAAAAGTCATTTTGGTCGATATGAAATAACGCAACTGAAATAGAAGACGTTTGAATGTAAAAGGATTTAGGAAATAAGCAATATATATATATATATATAGCTCACTGTATAATACAAGTTCCTCAAAACACTTTGGCTTATATAATTGCATAAAAGCTTTGTCATATTATACATATATACATATATATATATATATATATATATATTCCTGATATGTATCAGTGTGAACTATTTTACAAAATAATACTCCAACCGAGTTGGAATTGTAAAAGTCGTTTTATAAGGGTATTACAAATAGACCAACACTTTAAGGCCTCGTTTGGCAGCTCGGACTGTACTGACTATTTCTGTCGGATAGGATAAATAGCCATCGGATAGTACTGACTAAATTAGTCGGGCGTTTGGTGCAGTATCGGACTAATGACTGTATTATTTATACTGGGTTTAGTATTATACTGGATAGAAGGAATCAAACTTAAAATAAAATTAAAAAAAAAAAGCTGAAATCATCTCTCTTGTTCCAGATCTCTCCGCCGCACCCCCCCCCCCCCCAAACTCCCTCCCTTTCTATCCCTTCTTCTTCTTCCTCGTCTGCTCCCCTGAACTAAACCCCACCACAAAGGCAGCAACAAGAAACCCAACAAAACCCACCTTTCAAATTCTCATCGTTTTTTTCCCAATCCTTCTCTTTTTTTTAGCTACAAATCAACCCAGCAAAAAAACACACCACAAACCAAGGAAATTCACACAAAGGACTTTGTTTTCTATTTGTCCTAAAAAACAATTGGAAGGAAATTCACGGAGGACACCTTTTTTTCAACAAACCAAGAACACTCATCGGAGAGAAAAATGGGGCTGACTGATTTTGGGCATTAGGTTGGGGAAAAGCATTGACAAAATTCGATTTAGAGGAGGGGAAGAGCTAAGTGATGCCTCCAGTTGGCGAATTCCTCAGCTTCCATCTGCCCCTTTCTGTATATCCCTGTGGAATATGTTGTTTCGCTACTGGTCTCCTTTTGTCTCTCTCTCACTCTCTTCTTTGTTCCTCTGTGTGCTTTCCGTCGGACGAGACGGGAAATTAGTCGGCGAATAACTGCAGAGGAGTGGTGCCTGGGGTGGAGAACTCGTCGAGGAACTGCTCGAAGGCCCACTTTGAGATGTCGTTAACGGCGGCTTCGTGAAGTTGGAAAGGACAGTGCCCCGACTAATTATCCTGAGCTTTTGGGCTGTTTTAATAGTACGGTGTCAACCGTATAAAATTTGATGGGCCGGATAATTAAGCGGGTGCTTATTTAGTACGAGAGTGCACCAAACAACTGCTCCCGTATTATTTATCCTATCCGATGCTTTATACGGCATGCCAAACGAGGCCTAAATCAAAATAGGCTTTGCATTATCCAGTACTATATAGTGAACAAACTGATAAGTGTAGACATATCATGGATGAAGCAATGGCTGCTGCCATGTCAGCATATATGGTTGGGAATGGTTGCTGCCATGTCAACCTATGTGGTTGAGGTAGTTGTAATTGGATGTAAGTGGTTAGAATCTGATAGTTAGGATCTATTAACTAGATAAGGAAGGGTAGTTTAGTCTTTAAGAAATGTTACTCTATAAAGCTTTGTAATCACACTTTACAATTCATTCAATACAATCATCACTTTTCTTCTTATCTTTCAGACCTTTCTATTTTCTCTGTAATTTCCTTTTCTGTAAATCTTCATACACAGTTCTTCATTTTCTTCATCTTTACAATGTAGTTAACACAAACTAATCATACCATACTTGAAACCAAAAGGCTGTAGGTGTAAAAATAGGTATACGTTATATAGAATAGTTTTGCATCAAATAGGCAGCATTATATAAAACCCTTGCATATAAAACTTGTTTTGCAATTTCTGCCTAAAAGTAACCATGAAAGACAACGATTTACTACATAAAATAGCTAAGCAAAGAACAAAGAGAGCTGCGAATCATTACCCTGCTGCAGGCTGACATCCCAAGCAGGAAGATAAATACGAATATTTCAGCACCCTTCTCTCTGATTCTATTTGATTTCTTAATCCCTTCCTTCTATGTGTTATCTCTTATGTCCTCTCTCTCTCTCTCTCTCTCTCTCTAAACATATATATATATATATATATATATATATACACAAACACAAACACATGAGCTGCAAAGCATGCATTGCATGCGAACCCTAGCATTCATCAGTGCACTCACGTTTTGAAAAAAAATGATAAGGCACTACTCCTATTTATAGTGAAATAGGACGGCTCCAAGACTTGATCAATAAATCAAATACTAGTAAAATATATTTTAACATGATAGGCTTAAAACTTATTTACAGGTGTCAAATGGAAGGCCAAAAAGAGAACAACAGTCAGCAGCTATAGTACTCAGGTGGAAAGTCTACAACCATGACATACTGCCACCTTCTGCTTGTAGCTTTACACCTCCAATTAACGACACCCACCTCAGTGCCTCTAGGTATCAATACTCACCATCTTAGAGTGCTTACAAAAACCTAATCAAGATAGCTACAAACCAAATTAGCCACCACACAAATCATAGCTACCAAGACTCAGCAATTAGAGTATTCGAAAAGCAGCTTACTTCTTCCTCAAGTTCTAGCATGTGCCACATCCAAACTTAATCCACCTCACGCCAATCTAATCTCTACAATATGTATACATACATCTACTTATGTATAAAACACACATGTACGTAATGTACTAAAGGGAAAACCTTAAAAACTCTTTTAAATACAATAAATATATATATCTAAAATACGGGATCTCACAATTTGTCAAATGTACAAGGAGAAAAATGAATTTGTACTTTCAAAACACTAAAATCTTAATTTAGTGTGTAAGTGGAATTCACATGTCTTCCACATATCTTAATTTAGTGTGTAAGTGGAATTCGCACTTGGATTAAAGTGGTTGAATGATTGCCTCATCGACTTACTGCCTGAGCCCTTACTAAATGATCCTGAACCCTAACCCTGTCGCTTTAACGACTGAGAGTGTCTAGGGCCGAAGGAATGAGAAGAAGTAGAAGGCTCCCTCATACTCCGGGATTGGAATCCGCGACCTCGCTGACTCCAAGGCTGGTTCTGGTTTTGCGATTGATTCTGGTTTCGAAGCTGATTCTGCTAAGTTTGCTTCACCTCGTCTGTTCGACCCTCAAGGTCGCCTCAATCATCTCCTCGTAGGAGGCATACCTCTGTGTAGCTAAAAGCTCACAAATGTAACTATTCATAGCAATATGCAGTTGTATCATCATCTCACGCTGGTTCCCATAGGTTCCCTCATGGTGTCTCAACAAGTGCGGAAAAGTGCTATCAAACTCTGTAATACTCAGATTGCCCTGGAGAAACTCTAGGAATTCATGTCTCTTTTCCTCAACTGATAACCGGGGCTCAAAAAGTGTGCGCTAAAAAGTCTCCTAAATGTAGCCCAAGTCATCAAAGAATTACATAGGGCGAGAGACTATCACTAACTTCCATTAGTATCTCGCATTATCCTAAAGGAAGTAACCAACAGTGTTCACCCATTCAGACGTTGGGCATCTTATACTCTCTAAGGTGTCTTCCATCTTTTCCAACCAATCCTCAGCCTCCTCACACTCTCCAACTACATTAAGTTCCGTAATGTCGTGGCTATGAGCAATGTCCATATATGTACAACTCGGCCTGTTACTACCAGGAAAAGCATTTCGTAGCGCGAAGGTCAACTGCTGAATTCCTCTCATTAGATTAGAATGAGGTCGTCAAGGTATATTCCCACCAACAGGATCCATGATTCTGATAAGAGGCAAATAAGATTTAGAAGGACGAAGATTATGGCCACAAGAAAGCTTATGATTACCAAATGGAAGAATGAGGTGCTAAGTATGCTATGATACCAATCTGACATGTCCCGATCCCGATGTCCGAGGGACAGCGGGCCACGTGCTGGCCGACACCCCAATTGTGACGCAAGCCATTTAATGTGCATATACCGTGAACATGTGAAATATGCATATAAATTTAATATTCAAATACAACCTTAACCAAATAATATAATAATATTCAGCCATTAAGAAAATGATAATGATAATGCATGACATGTTCAGAGCATACATCTAATTCAGAATACAAAAGGAAGATGTACATAAATTGCTATTACAAGTGATGTCAAAAGCAGAGAGGATGACACGATGTCACTGGTAGGGGAATGCCTCGTAGCTTCGATGGTACGCCTTGTTCCTATGTCCTTAGGGGGCGCAAAACAAACATGAATGGACCAAGTTGATATATAAGTAGTACAAACATAGTTATTCCACAACGTACTAACCCCCAAAGTTCATGAAAACTTGTTGATGCACAAAATCAGTGAGGACTTTGGTACAACAGAAAGTGTTAAGTTTGTAACCTTCGCTAGATTGCTCCGGTCACTAGTGTGGATAAGTATGTAAATGAATAAAGACAGGGAAGCAAACACAAGATGTATGTGGTTCACCCAGATTGGCTACGTCCACGAGTAGAGGAGTTCTCATTAATTGTGAAGGGTTTACACAAGTACATAGGTTCAAGCTCTCCTTTAGTGAGTACTAGTGAATGATTTAGTACAAATGACATTAGGAAATATTGTGAGAGAATGATCTCTATTTATAGAAGAGAGTTTCTAGTTTCATTCTGACATGTTGTGATTGACTTCTGATGTTGACACGTGTCGCGCTATGATTGGCTTCTGATGTCGACACGTGTCGCGTTGTGATTGGCCTCCTGGTTGGAGGGAAACTCTTCTGGGTCCTTAACGGTATAACGTTAACTGGTGCTCAGTAGTTTCGGGATTAGTCAAGTATGGTATAAACAGTGCTCCCCTAAGTTCCCGAGTGAGGAAAGCTCCTCGGTTGGGGACTTGTAAGATCCAAGCCATTAAGTAATCACGAAACTTCTAAGTACTGAAGTGTGGTATCATTTTCATTTGCCTTATCTGTCTCATATGTAGATGTGGCATCTTCTCTGGAAGTACTTTTCCTCCATCCAGGGGTGGCATCTTTAACCGATAAAAATGCACAAGGTAATGTATCAATTTCACTTGAAGCTTACTTGTAGTTTCGGGCTTGGTCAAGTGCGATACAAACCCTATAGTAGGAGTCCCCCAAGTCGCCGAGCTAGGAGATTTTCCGAATGAGGTAACAGACAAGGTAAGCAATTAGACTTCCAAGCAAGCAACATGGATTAGAGGTTCGATTTCGGCTTTCGGTTGATTGTTCTCCTTCCCCTTGTGTCGTAAACAGCAACAAGGATAAGGAGAAGCAAATGGAGAAGAGATGATATGAGATACTTTTTCTTTTGAAGAAGTAACTTTCCACAGACTTATTCTTGAACTGGGCTGGAGGGTTTTCTGGTTTCCTCCAGAGTATAAGGCCGACTCAAGAATTTGAGGGTCAAAACAAGTCCATCAAATCTAGAGTACGTTCGACCCTGGTGATATGGGATACTTTTGCTGTTGACAAAGTAGTGGATGTATCGGCACGCGTTCTGTTACGCTTGTTTCCACATGCTTCCTTGTATCTTTCTCACTTGCCCTATCTGTTCCTCAGGCAGATGTGGTATCTTCTCTGGAAGCATAAGATGTTGAAGATGAGTACTCGATAGCAAGGTCAAGTAAGTAATCAGGCAAGGGGTTCCAGGCAGTCAGTTCTTGATTGGAAATTTGATTCCAAGTGCTGACTGATTGCTCTATTTCTCCTTGTCTTACAAGTACAAACAAGGCTAAAGGAAAAGACAGGGAAAAAGCATGATATGGGATACTCTTGCTTTTAACCCTGATGATATGAGATATTCTTGCTCTGGTGTGGCTTGTTTGTAGAGGTATTATCAGGAGGAAAAGAAGCTGAGTATTTCGAGAGATTCTGCTGAGAGTGCCCTCTCGGATGTGAAGAAAAGTTGAGCATTTTTTTTTATTTGTAGGTTTGCCTGGCTGTGGAGGATGGAGGTCGACATATATAGGAGTCTCCCTAACAACAAGTAGTAGTGCTATTCTTTTACCCTTCTTGGTCATAGCAATGTAGTAGGAGCTGCAAGCTTTACGTGTTTTAACTTTGTCAGAGCATTTTGAAAAAGTGGTATATGGTATCTGGAAAGCTGATGTTGCGTGTGAAGATTGCAGACAAGCTTTATCCAAGGAAATCTGGCTCTCGAAGTTCGGAGAGCGGTGCCTCTTCAATTTTTGAACAAGCAATCCTGTCGGGGATCTAGCTCTGGAGATTCAGATAACGGTGCCTCTTTGATTTTTGATAAAGCAATCCTGTTGGGAGCCTGACTTTTGAGATTCGGAAAGCAGTGTCTCTTCAATTTTTTAGAAAGTAATCCTGTTGGGAGTCTGGGTCTCGAGATTCGGAGGGTGATGCCTCTTCAATTTTTGAGCACGTAATTCTGTTGGGAGTC
This sequence comes from Malus sylvestris, assembly GCF_916048215.2. Taxonomy (NCBI): domain Eukaryota; kingdom Viridiplantae; phylum Streptophyta; class Magnoliopsida; order Rosales; family Rosaceae; genus Malus; species Malus sylvestris. Next base: position 8,291,404 of record NC_062273.1, read on the forward strand.
TGGCTCTCGAGATTCGGAGGGCGATGCCTCTTCGATTTTTGAGCATGTAATTTTTTTGGGAGTTTGGCTCTCGAGATTCGAAGAGCGGTGCCTCTTCAATTTTTGAGAAAACAATCCTGTTAGGAGTTTGACTCTTGTGATTCGGAAAGCAGTGTCTCTTCAATTTTTGAGAAAGTAATCCTGTTGGGAGTCTGGCTCTCGAGATTCGGAGAGCAGTGTTTCTTCGATTTTTGAGAAAGTAATCCTGTTGGAAGTCTGGCTCTCAAGATTCGAATGGTGGTGCCTCTTCGATTTTTAAGCACGTAATACTGTTGGGAGTCTGGCTTTCGAGATTCGGAGAGCTGTGCCTCATCGATCTTTTAGCAAGCAATCTTGTTGGGAGTGTTTTCTCGAATGTGAGTAAAGGTTCGGTATTTTTGCCAGTCTGCTTTGCCACAGAGCACGGAGGTTGACACACATTGGGACTTTCTAGTTATCAAGCAGTGGTGCTGTTCTTTTACCCTTGTGGGTAATAGTAGGGTAGCTGGACCTTCAAAATTTATGTGTCTAAATTTTTTCAGAGATCTTTGGCAAAGTTATCTATGGTACCCGAGGAGCTGATGTTACGTGTGGAAAGTGGTGCCTCTTTGAAATCCGGAGAGTGGTGCCTCTTCGATTTTTGAACCAACGACCCTGTTGCCCTTTCTTTTATAAGGACACCAATTATGTGCAAGAAGTACATTCAGAGAGTTATTGCTTGTAGGAATTTTCCCCTTACTTCAGAGATTTATTTCCTTCATCATTTCTGAGAATGTCTGGCCCATCCGACCGTCGTTTTGACTTGAACTTTGGTGAAGAGGTAGCCATGCCTTCTCAAGACAACATATGGTGCCCATCTTTCTTATCCCCTACTGGTCCTCTTACCGTTGGGGACTATGTGATAAAGAATGATATGACCGCTGCGGTGGTGGCCAAGAACCTTCTCACTCCCAAAGATAACAGACTACTTTCCAAACGGTATGATGAGTTGGCTGTTAAGGATTCTCTGGCTCTCAATGTTCAGTGTGCAGGTTCTGTATCTAATATGGCCCAACGCCTATTTGCTCGAACCCGCCAAGTTGAATCATTGGCGACTGAAGTGATAAGTCTCAAATAGAGATAAGAAGGCTCAAGCATGAGAATAAACAGTTGCACAGGCTCGCACATGACTATGCTACAAACATGAAGAGGAAGCTCGACCAGCTGCAGGAATCTGATGGTCAGATTTTACTTGATCATCAGAGGTTTGTGGGTTTGTTCCAAAGGCATTTATTGCATTTGTCTTCTAGGGCTGTACCGGGTAATGAAGCTCCAAATGATCAACCTTCGGTGCCTCCTCCTTTTGGGGTTCTGCCTAGTACTGAGGCTCCGAATAATCACCCTCTGGTGCCTCCTCTTTCTGGGGCTCTGCCGACTGTTAAAACTTCTCCTGAGCAACCTTTGTGAAGGTTCCCTCTTGTTTGTTTATTTTGATTCATGTATATGTACATATTTGTAACTTATCGGAGATATCAATAAACAAGCTTTGCTTCATTTCAACGTATTGTGTTAAATACACCAAGGCCTTCTTCACTAAGTTCTTTGAAATTTTCCTTTTGTTGAAGCTTGTATGTTGAAGCTTTGTGAGTGAAGCATGTAGGTTGAGGTAGTGCTCCCTTAATTTCCCGACTGAGGAAAACTTCTCGTTTGGAGACTTGAAAAATCCAAGTCACTAAGTGGTCGTAAGACTTTCGAGTATCAAGGTGTAGTAACATATGGTAGGAGTTCTCCAAGTCTCCGGTCGAGGAAGTTGACAAATAAGGTGTCTTACTAGTAGCAAAGCTTCTAAAGTAACAAAACTTCACCATTTTCCTTTCTAAGTGGTAGCCCAAAACTCCTCCTTCATATATATATGTTATGAAAGTTAGGCCCAAAGAAGATGAGGCCTAGGGAAAATTTTTTTTTTCGAAATTTAGAAATTTTGAATTTTTGAATTTTTGAATTTTTGTAGGTGAAGCTTTGAGGTTGAAGCTTTGTTGGGTACCATGAATTGATTTTGCTTCACACTATCTTGATCAAGATAGTGTGAAGCTTTTGTAGGTGAAACTTTTGTGTTGAAGCTTTGTAGGTGAAGCTTTTGTGGGTGAAGCTTTTATGGTGGGTGAAGCTTTTGTTGGTGAAGCTTTTATGTGTGAAGCTTTTGTGGTGGGTGAAGTTTTTGTGGGTGAAGCTTTTGTGGTGGGGGAAGATTTTGTGGGTGAAGCTTTTGTTGGTGAAGCTTTTGTTGGTGAAGCTTTTGTGGGTGAAGCTTTTGTGGTGGGAGAAGCTTTTGTGGGTGAAGTTTTTGTGGGTAAAGCTTTTGTAGTGGGGGAAGCTTTTATGGGTGAAGCTTTTCTTGGTGAAGCTTTTATGGGTGAAGCTTTTGTGGTGGATGAAGCTTTTGTGGGTGAACCTTTTGTGGGTGAAGCTTTTGTGGTGGGTGAAGCTTTAAGCTTTTGTAGGTGAAGCTATTGTGGGTGAAACTTTTGTAGGTTAAGCTTTGGAGTTGAAGCTTTGTAGGTGAAGCTTTGGAGTTAAAGCTTTTGTTGGGTACCATGAATTGATTTTGCTTCACACTATCTTGATCAAGATAGTGTGAAGCTTTTGAGAATTTGTAGTTGTCCTCCATTGATGAAGCTTTTGTTGGTGAAGCTTTTATGGGTGAAGCTTTGTTGGGTACCATGAATTGATTTTGCTTCACACTATCTTGATCAAGATAGTGTAAAGCTTTTGAGAATTTGTAGTTGTCTTCCATTGATGAAGCTTTTGTTTGTGAAGCTTTGGAGTTAAAGCTTTTATTGGGTACCATGAATTGATTTTGCTTCACACTATCTTGATCAAGATAGTGTGAAGCTTTTGAGAATTTGTAGTTGTCCTCCATTGATGAAGCTTTATTGAATTTCCTTTTTTTTTTTTTTTTTTTTTTTTGGGAAACTAGAAATTTGAAAATGTGGGAGAGATAACATATACAAATTTTGCTTCCACACTGTTGAGCAAGAGATTGTGATGCAAGCCACACCTTGTAGTAGTCGAAGGTTTGGATGAACCATATAAATTGAATTTGCTTCGAACAGTCTTGAATTTGCTTTGAACGTTTGAGAATTGTAGTTGCCCTCCATTGATGAAGCTTTTGTTGGCACCATAAATTGGTTTTGCTTCACACTGTCTTGATCAAAAGTGTGAAGCTTTTGAGAATTGTGGTTGAACTCCTTTGATGAAGTTTTTGTTGGCACCATAAATTGGTTTTGCTTCACACTGTCTTGATCAAGAGTGTGTGAAGCTTTTGAGAATTGTGGTTGCCCTCCATTGATGAAGCTCTTGTTGGCACCATAAATTGGTTTTGCTTCATATTGTCTTGATCAAGAGTGTGTGAAGCTTTTGAGAATCATTTGATGAAGCTCTTGTTGGCACCATAAATTGGTTTTGCTTCACACTGTCTTGATCAAGAGTGTGTGAAGCTTTTGAGAATTATGGTTGCCCTCCATTGATGAAGCTCTTGTTGGCACCATAAATTGGTTTTGTTTCACACTGTCTTGATCAAGAGTGTGTGAAGCTTTTCAGAATTGTGGTTGAACGCCTTTGATAAAGCTCTTGTTGGCACCATAAATTGGTTTTGCTTCACACTGTCTTGATCAAGAGCATGTGAAGCTTTTGAGAATTGTGGTTGCCCTCCTTTGATGAAGCTCTTGTTGGCACCATAAATTGGTTTTGTTTCATACTATCTTGATTAAAAGTGTGTGAAACTTTTGAGAATTGTGGTTGCCCTCCATTGATGAAGCTTTTGTTGGCACCATAAATCGGTTTTACTTCACACTGTCTTAATCAAGAGTGTAAAGCTTTTGAGAATTGTGGTTACCTTCCATTGATAAAACTCTTGTTAGCACCATAAATTGGTTTTGCTTCACACTGTCTTGATCAAGAGTGTGTGAAGCTTTCTACGAGTTGTAGTGTTTGCATTGTTACAGAGGGGAAATGTCTGAAGCAGATGCAAGAGGGCTGAATAGCTTAATCTTCGTATGCCATGCACTGAAGTTGTTATTGGCTTGCAATAAGACTTTGTTGGTGATAATAACTCTTGTGGGGCATAAGTGCTCCCCTAGTTGAGTTGTCAAGCTTGAGGGTTTTTGGTTATTTGTGAATGCTAGGAGTTCACATGTACAAGTTGTAACACTCGTCTTCTGGTAAGTGGAATGAATGGTGAGTTGCTTTCATCACTTGGTTGGTGGTACGAATGTGAGTTCCTTCATCACCTTTCATCACATTTCATCACCTGGTTGGTGGCACGAGGATGAGTTCCTTCTTCACCTGGTTGGTGGCATGAATGGCAAGTTGCCAAATGATATTAGAGTACGGGTTGTACATTTCATCACCTAGTTGGTGGCATGAAAAAGAGTA